>NW_013671039.1:0-1293 GCF_000517525.1 Limulus polyphemus
GTCACGTAGAATAATAAGATATACACAACGTTCTTCACGTCTAACTATTGGTACAAACTATTACGTAGAATAATAAGATATACACAACGTTCTTCACGTCTAAATGTTGGTACAAACTGTCACGTAGAATAATAAGATATACACAACGTTCTTCACGTCTAACTCCTGGTACTTACATAAATCAACATCATTTATGTTTAGTTAACTAACTGTCAAGTGGAACAGTGACAGATAAAGAACAATTTTCGCGTCCAACTCGTGGTGTCAATGAAATTCACATATTTGTTTTCGATCAATATCGCAAAAACCATGAAAACTTTATTGAGTAATATACATCGGTTTGTAAGCTCTTTCTTATTCTTTAGATTTGTTAGTCTAAATTGCAAGGGGTTCTTTCTACTCCAGGTCGACTAAAAGCTCATGCAACAGTAATATAAGTAAGTCTCCTTGGATAAGCTAAACTACTCACACGGGTTAGCGTACAGTTCTCTAAGTTCACATTAAGTTAATGGTAAAGCACCTTCACAAGACGACTTTGGGAACCTAGGTTAAAACCTGGTTCATCACTATGTTGCGTGAAAAATCAGGCTGGGGATACATAATTATTTTTGGCTTTAGGAGTAGTATAGGAACCGCAAGATCATTAACAGGTAATTGGATAGCTTAGACACGTTGTCCATCATGGATGGGAAGGAGGAAGAAGATTGGTCTTATTAATAAAGTTGTAATCTAGGTCTAAACGTTTGTATACCTGTTAATAAAAATAACGTAACGTTTAATATTTCCCAACATGCAGCGAACAGAAACAGAACAATTGAATGGTCTGACTATCCTTATACGAGTATCTAGTCCAAACAGTTAATCTTTAAGAAGTTATTTATTAGAAATTATCTATGTTTGGACTTTAACAGGAAAAAAAACAAAAGAAACTTACAGCCTACTTACCTGACTGCCTGGCTGTATGATACTTTATTGTGTATTGATATATTTGTCTGTTGACTGTCTAATTCTTTACTGTGTATCGATCTACTTTCTCGTTGGCTGTCTAATTCTTTACTGTGTATCGATCTACTTTCTGGTTGACTGTCTAATTCTTTACTGTGTATCGATCTACTTTCTGGTTGACTGTCTAATTCTTTACTGTGTATCGATCTACTTTCTCGTTGGCTGTCTAATTCTTTACTGTGTATCGATCTATTTTCCGGTTGGTTGTCTAGTTCTTCTCTTTGTATCGATCTATTTGTCTTGTTGGTTGTCTAGTTCTTCACTTTGTATCGATTTATTTGTCTTGTT
>NW_013671039.1:1807-13924 GCF_000517525.1 Limulus polyphemus
TCTGTTGACTGTCTAATTCTTTACTGTGTATCGATCTACTTTCTGGTTGACTGTCTAATTCTTTACTGTGTATCGATCTACTTTCTGGTTGACTGTCTAATTCTTTACTGTGTATCAATCTATTTTCCGGTTGGTTGTCTAGTTCTTCTCTTTGTATCGATCTACTTTCTGGTTAGCTGTCTAATTCTTTACTGTGTATCAATCTATTTTCCGGTTGGTTGTCTAGTTCTTCTCTTTGTATCGATCTACTTTCTGGTTAGCTGTCTAATTCTTTACTGTGTGTCAATCTATTTTCCGGTTGGTTGTCTAGTTCTTCACTTTGTATCGATCTATTTGTCTGGTTGGTTGTCTAGTTCTTCTCTTTGTATCGATCTATTTGTCTTGTTGGTTGTCTAGTTCTTCACTTTGTATCGATTTATTTGTCTTGTTGGTTGTCTAGTTCTTCACTTTGTATCGATTTATTTGTCTTGTTGGTTGTCTAGTTCTTCACTTTGTATCGATTTATTTGTCTTGTTGGTTGTCTAGTTCTTCACTTTGTATCGATTTATTTGTCTTGTTGGTTGTCCAGTTTTTCACTTTGTATCGAGTTATTTGTCTGGTTGGTTGTCTAGTTCTTCACTTTGTATCGATCTACTTGTCTGGTTGACTGTCTAATTATCTACCGCCTATCACCATTTCACACCAAAACAGTTGCTGTTCAAGCAGTTTAATAATATAAATAACGCCTCAATCACTATGTACTATATCTGGATGTAGCATGTATAGTGTGATTAGCATATCATTATTTACCTATCTTTACTGTTACTCGATATTTTATTAATAATTACTAATGTAATATTCTACCGTTGACGCAATGGTCACTTGCTGGTTCGCCAAGTCTTCTGAATGATGAGCAGGTTAATTCAAGCCAATTATATAAATGATAATAATAAACAATTCGTTGTTAAAATGAATAAATAACATAGTATATTGAGAATCTTCACCCTAATTCTGGTGTGCAGTGATATAAATAAAAAATTATAATAAAATTACAAGTCACCTCCTTAACCAGTTAAAAGGACAACATGAGACTGAAGAGGACGAACATACTAAGGTGTCGTCAGATAAAAAGACGAAATGAGACTGAATAGGACATACCAACGTGTTTAAGTTAGTTTCTTCAATGTCAAGACTTCCGAAAATTTGTTCCATCTGTTGTGGTTTTAAACTAGTGTATTATTCCATTTCACACCGAAACACTTGTTGTTCGAGAAATTTGGTAATATATAGCATCTCGACCTCTAGTATATCTGTCGTATCCCAGCCGGCATGAAGAGCCTAGCAGAGGGCGAAAGGCCTCATCGGCACTAGATATAGCAGATATGATATGGTTGAAATCTTGTTATACACTCTACTTTGATTAAGAAGCTCGTATAATATTTATGTCTAATGTCTAATTCCTTACGTCTGTCTATCTATCTAATAGATTAGCTGTCTATTCTCTCTACTGTTCATCTATCTCTCTGCAATGTCTGTCTGTGTACTCCCCTTGATATATATACATATATATATATATCGATATCTTCATTTGGTTGCAAGTCTAGCATCTTGTTATCCATCATTCTATCTGTCTACCAGTCTACTCCCTTATTATCCATCATTCTATCTGTATACCAGTCTACTCCCTTATTATCTATCCTTCTATCTGTCTACCAGTCTACTCCTTTATTATCTATCAATCTCTCTGTCTACCAGTCTACTCCCTTATTATCCATCATTCTATCTGTCTACCAGTCTACTCCCTTATTATCTATCAATCTATCTGGCTGGATGAATATTTCTTTGATATCAATATATTTATCTCTAAGGTTTGTGGCTGGTCCTTTAATATCTATAGATTTATCTCCGAGGTTTGTGTCTACTCCTTTAATATCTATAGATTTACATCTGAGGTTTACGTCTACTCCTTTAATATCTATAGATTTATATCTCAGGTTTGTGTATATTTCTTTAATATCTATAGATTTATCTCCGAGATATGTGTCTACTCCTTATAATATCTATCGATGTATCCCTCAGACTTGTGTCTACTCCTTTCTCCCTCTCTCTGTTCTGTGTTGATCTAACTGTATGACTGGCTGTCTGCTGCCTTTTCTTCCGTTTACCGAAGTACTTGATTGAATACTTCCTTGCTATTTATATATATATATATGTATATTTCTTTATCCTTGTATTTGTTTGTCCAACCACTCTCTCTGTCTCTCTTTGCGAAACCATAGAATTATGCAAATGAACCAACCAAAACTTTCAACAAAAGAAAGTATTTATATTAGACTAGATAATTGTATTTTAACTGAAAATGTTTAATATATAAGTTATTATAATATCATTTAATTATCATTTGTTCCAAAAACCTTTACAACCTAAAATTACATATCAGTTCTACTATTGATTAATTCTAAAGCCGTCTGATGCAAACATACGTCTTTTAAAGAGTTTAGAAAATTATCATAAAAAAGTAATTAATTATTCCAGTTAAGTCTGCATTTCGTGATGCAAAAAGAAAGAACAATTTTCATAACTATGAGATGCTACAAATTGTATGTGTGCATTTTCAGGATTCAAATTTTAATGCATTGTAACTTATTTGTTTGTGTGTTACTCTCATGTTAACAATGAAACTACTGTGAATGCCTAACAATACAATAAGAACAGTGTGGTGTAAGTTTGAAACATCCACAGTTTTGCACAAGAACTGTCTGTTTTACGTATTGAATGTCATTTTTTATATGATATAAACACTATAAGTTACCGTATCCTCCGATAGGTGACAGTAAAACATAAATATTTTTAAATACTTTTATTTCATATTCAACAATTTTCTGAGTTTCCAGATGTTCGACGCGTCTGTACATGCGCTTTTTTTGCTATAGCGCAAGCGCCAAGTACTAAACGTTTCGTGTCAAGAGAACATTCCACAGCAAAGTATTTATTAACACCTTCGATGCTTCTCAAGTATTCTCAGATATTTGTCACGCCCTGAACTTTTTCTTTTTATGGAAGGAGAAGGTCTTGTTCTTCTCTATCGAAAGGACGTTAGGTGTGGCTGTGAAAGGAGTTGAGGCCAAATCTCGTTCTCAGATGGATCTTCCAATGGTCTCAACAAGGAACGCCCAGAATTTGCTGCTTGATTTGTATAAAGAAGTTATGTTCACAGCTCAAACCTCCATTTGGGTAAGCGATTTTCATAGCTATGGGGAGGTTTCATTTTTAGGTAGTTAGCGAGAGTAAATATTAAACTAAATATTTTAGTCATACTTAAAGAAAACCAAGGAGAGTATATATGGTTTAAAAATGGTCCTGATGATGTCAAAAGTGGTTGAAAACCTCTTCTACGTGTTCGTTTAAATCAGTATCCAAGAAAGTTAAAAAAAAAGTTCCCAATGGTTAAAAGTTTAGCCACGAAACGTCTAAAACTGAATTACGCCAATATGTAACTATATGAGATGGCCGACTGTGGGAAATTGTTCTTGGACCACTCAATCTTAAATAATTAAAGACGCCAGTATACTATTATATTGGATGGTGTGTGTGAGAGGTTGTTCTTTGACAACTCAATCTTAAATAATTAAATACGCCGGAACGTTAGACCATGGGATGGATGTGTGTGAGTAGGTGAGAGATTGTTCTTGGAAAACTCAATCTTAAATAATTAAATACGCCGGAACGTTAGACCATGGGAAGGATGTGTGTGAGAGGGTGAGAGATTGTTCTTGGAAAACTCAATCTTAAATAATTAAATACGCCAGAACGTTAGAATATAGGATGGTTGTATGTGAGAGGTTGTTCTTTGATAACTCAATCTTAAATAATTCAATACGCCAGAACGTTAGAATATTGGTTAGTTGTGTGTGAGAAGGTGAGAGGTTGATTTGGAAAACTCAATCTTAAATAATTAAATACGCCAGAACGTTAGAATATAGGATGGTTGTATGTGAGAGGTTGTTCTTGGAAAACTCAATCTTAAATAATTAAATACGCCAGAACGTTAGAATATGGGATGGTTGTGTGTGAGAGGTTGATTTGGAAAACTCAATCTTAAGTAATTAAATACGCCAGAACGTTAGAACATGGGATGGTTGTGTGTGAGAGGGTGAGGGGTTGTTCTTGGAAAACTCAATCTTAAGTAATTAAATACGCCAGAACGTTAGAATATAGGATGGTTGTGTGTGAGAGGGTGAGGGGTTGTTCTTGGAAAACTCAATCTTAAGTAATTAAATACGCCAGAACGTTAGAATATGGGTGGTTGTGTATGAGAGGGTGAGGGGTTGTTCTTGGAAAACTCAATCTTAAGTAATTAAATACGCCAGAACGTTAGAACATGGGATGGTTGTGAGAGAGAGAGATTGTTTCTTGACAACTCAATATAGCATCTTTTATCATAATTCAACTAAAATATAAAATCAGAATTGTTATCCAAGTTCTAAGATTATTGGATATACTTCTATATACTCTGAAAGTCATCAAACATTTAGCCGGAAAAGTTAAAACATAATTAAATTTCGAATAGCAGCCAGTGAACTTAAAATATATGGCTAAACAAAAATCATATAAGTAGCAAATAAAGACCTGACCATGAGATTAACCAAGCAATGAAAAAATTCAAATAGGTGAAAATATAATTTCAGATTACATGTGAAACATCTATCATGGATAAATATCAAAGTTTCTACGCCACTTTAGTTATTAGGTTAACATATGACATGTTACAAAATTCCACAATGACATATTTATTTCTACGATGACTTGTGAATACGTATGTATAATATTGGTATGATATTTACGAGAAATTACGATACAGGAATTTTTAAGTTCAGTTTTATTTCTACGGCAATTTTTTTTTTCATTCTGGCCCTGTTTCTACAGCAAGTTGTGATATAAGTGTTAACCGGCTGATATATTTTCTCAGCTCACATTAACAATGCTTTAAAATTCAAATACAGTTATTTTTGTTCAAGTCTTCGAAGTTGTTTTTCATTTATCACGAATTCTCGGGCATACTTTTATTGCTAAGCAACATGACATAAAGGCCATTGCTGGAACGCATAGTTACTATATATTAGAAGTTGTTATATATACGGAACCACTTCATTCCTATGTGGTTTGTCGCTAGCACCTATTTTTTGTTAGAGTACTTGCAGTAAGTATTTGGCATAGAACCTAGCTAATCATTTGTTGTTAATTGTCCCAATTTCTATCTTAAACGCTTCACCTGTATTTTGATCTCTAGAATTTCCATATGATTCATATTTCTGGCAACGTCCAACTTTATGCTATCACTGAAACTACTGACTCTGGTATCTTGGATTAACCAACTATCCAGGGACGGTGGATTAATCGCACATACATGTTTCAAATTTTATATGAATCGTTGGCTCACAAATGATTTATTTTTGCCTCATTCAAAATATAGTAATGTTTTCGCTCTGTTTTTATTGGGGAATGTTTTGTTTTTTGTTAGCTTAAGGAACTATCCTTTCAGTAACTACTCCTCCATTTTTAGAATCCCTAACAATGATGAAATCAACTAATTCTATCGCTATGTTGGCATCCAGAACGATAATAAACATAGCTGGTTTTACTTGTGTACAAAGGAACTTTGAGGCCTAAAAAAAGTTATAGTATTAACGCTACAGGGCTGTAGGAAGCGGTAAGGCCAGTCAGGCCATGGCCTGACCACTTTTTCGTGGCAGGTATGGCTACAACCTATGCATTAAAACTTGCTTCTTTTAATTCAATACATTACGTTGTGTATATGCAACATCTGCAGTTAAAATGACTCAAGATTTAATCTCAGTTGATTAGATTTAAAAATATTTTCCTACCTCCCTAGAAATATCAATGGGACAATAACTGGACCACTCTAAAATTGTTTCCTACAGCAACAGGATTTCACTGTGAGTCCAGAGCCGATAACATTGTCCTTTTTTTTTTCATTTATTAATCTCTTTCAGTCATATCAAAAGACGAATTCGTAAAATTAAATAACATTTTAAACATCATATATTTACGTTTTCTTTTCTTTTTTGACTAACGTAACGAATACTTTCCTCAATCGATGGATATTTAAATTTTTCATTAACATTCGGTGTGTGATGATAATTTTTCCTAATTGAAAAAAAGAAGTCGCAAATCGACTAACTGTTTAAATTCTGTATCGTACAGAGACCAGACAGAACTATTTAGAAAAATCATTAACAATCCGAGAAATCGACCTTAAAAAACAATAACAATTAAACCTAATTATGGTACTGTTTTTGTTCCTGAAAAAGTTTCGTTTGTCGTTTTATTTTAATGAAATACATTTCTGTTGCGAATATATGTTAAGGCTTTCATGTATCTCAATTTACATATAGTTATTATAAACAATGGAAAAAATCAATCCCCTACCTCAGACCTATTGAGTAGTTGGCACAACGCCAGAACCTACGACCCTAACTAACGTAGTTTTAGCTGTTGATTGGCATTTCGCAACTGACTGGATATGTTTTACGTTGTGCTACAGATGAACCCATTGTTATCTTCATGAGATATTAATCACATTCGAGAACGTTCTGTTGCTGTTGAGTTTCAGATATTTACTTCTTATCCTTTTCTTCTTTTTTTTTTTTTACCCAACAGTCAAATCTTTATATATATATATGTATATAATTAAGACTACATAGCTGTGACGGGTTAAATATTAGCGATATGGTTAAGATTAACGTTTATCTATTTCAGTAATATATCATATAGGGTGAAACTAACTTACAGGTAAGTATATGTATATGACATGAACATGTTTTTATCTGTATACGTATTAAGTCTATTTGTATCCATCTGCCTCTAACATTGGTTTATCTTCTTCCATGTCTATTTAGTGTTCATTCATCTATTTCCATAGCACATGTCTGTCTCCACCTATTTGCATATAGTATTGAATATATAATGTGTGTCCGTTTTTAATCGCTCTGCATATAATCTGTATCAAACATTTTCCCCGGGATTATAACCATCAGGGAAGTCTACATTTGGACATGATGAGGTAATACATTGGATAACTGAATAGGTTGCTTTATATGCTGTAAAAATCGATGATTTTTGTTTTATTTTTATGCAGATTAACTCGAAGATATTATGAGATTTTTGGAATATCAAAAAACCATTATACGCTAATACAAATAAACAGGCGTATATGGAAGGTCATAGATTCGTACATGCAAGAAGAGAGGAGTCACGTGATGTCCTATCCCTCAATACCCGCCTGGGATTGCACTGAAGATTTTAGGAAAGTGTGATAAACTTGGATATTTGGTGTGGAAATATGTGATTTTACATTTGTATGGTCAAGTGTCGATGTCGTTATATCAATTATAATGTAGTTCCTCCTTACACACACCCAGCTTATTGTTCTGAAAAATTACTCACTTGCAGGTAATGTATAGGAAAAGTAGACGCACGAGGTGCGAAAGTGTTTGTTCAAGAACCAACACACCCAGTTTATTGTTCTGAAGAATTACTCACTTGCAGGTAAAGTATAGGAAAAGTAGACGCACGAGGTGCGCAAGTGTTTGTTCAAGAACCAATTCCAGTTTATTACTCAGCCATTTATTCCAACTATCGCCCTAGAGGAAGTCCCTTTGTCAAAAATATTGCACCATTCCGGGAACAGATCAGTTATTATTACAAATAACATGGCTATTGTGACAAGACTAATACTATTACGTAACATCAGTATACTAAACATGTACAGTGACTTCATCACTATAACAACCGAAGTTTCGTCATTCTTCTTCCTATAACTTCCAATACAGTTTTGCAGAATGATTGAGACGAGGTGTTAGTATTACTGATGGTATAATTATTCGGCCTATCATGGTTGTCTTTATTATATGTATCAGCCAAGTGGTTAGAGTTGCCGGTATTCGAGATCACAAGTTTGGAGGTTTGAATCTTCGTAATTCCACAAAAAACTTTCTGGTTGTGATTCATACAAAATGTCTGATAAACAACTTGACGACGACCGGAGAATTCACTGGTCGAAACGTTGTGAAAACAGTAATACACATAATAAAGATGGGAATAATCATTCCATTAATTAAACCATTAGTATAAGTTCCAATTCTCAAAAGTTTTAAAATGATATCTTCAACATCTGTGTGATGTTTATAAGTTTTATCAGTCAACTAACTTTGGTTAATACAGAGTATTGTTAACAGTATTTTCTTTTAATGTTTTTTACAATAATTTTACTATCTGTCGGCATTTATCCAATTACTATTTTTGTCATGACTTATGTTATCTCTATCCTGGCGTTGTCTGGTAGTTAGCTTCCCGGACTGTGAAACCGAGGATTAATGGTTTGCGTCCTCATGCTGCAAAACTGGCTCAGCTCTCCGAAGGCGTGGGTGCGATACAAGAGTGACTGTCAAATACAACTATTCAATCAGACAAGAGTAGCCCAGGATTTGGCGATGGGTGCTATTGACGAGCTGTCTTCCTTCTAGTCTATCAGCTCAAAATTAGAGACAGCTATGCACACATAGTCCGTCATGTAGCTTTTCACAGTTTATTTCTGGAATACTTCTCAGCTATGCACATATAGTCCGTCATGTAGCTTTTCACAGCTTATTTCTGGAATATTTCTCAGCTGTGCACATATAGTCAGTCATGTAGCTTTTCACAGTTTATTTCTGGAATATTTCTCAGCTGTGCACATATAGTCAGTCATGTAGCTTTTCACAGTTTATTTCTGGAATACTTCTCAGCTGTGCACATATAGTCCGTCATGTAGCTTTTCACAGCTTATTTCTGGAATATTTCTCAGCTGTGCACATATAGTCAGTCATGTAGCTTTTCACAGTTTATTTCTGGAACAATTATCCATATCTTTGTTCCTACTATTATTTTTGGTGTACATCAGAGTTTATTTTATCACTTTTCTACCAACGAGTGTTTACCCTAACACTACCTATACCTGAAAATATAAGATAACACTACGACAATTTGTCAGTTTCGTACTATCACTGTTTCATTTATTTATTTCAATATCATCATCGTTTCCGTTTGTCGTTGTTTTAATTACTACTTTTCCTGTTGAAAATATATGATTATCACTACTACAACGTGTCAGTGTATTTACCATCACTACCACAACGTGTCAGTGTATTTACCATCACTATCACCACGTGTAAGTGTATTTACCATCACTACCACAACGTATCAGTGTATTTACCATCACTACCACAACGTATCAGTGTATTTACCATCACTATTACAACGTATATCATCACTAACATAACGTCTAAGTGTATTTACCATCACTATCACAATGTATATCATCACTAAAATAACGTGTAAGTGTATTTACCATCACTATCACAATGTATATCATCACTAATACAACATGTCAATGTATTTACCATCATTATTCTTCTTATTTGGTTTTGCTATTATTGCTACTTCTAGTGTCCATGTAGAATGATTTTATCTAATTATTTGTGAGTGTTGTAACAGTCAAAAACGTAATATTACTCAAGAGGCTGTAATATGTGAAACCCATAAAAACACCCAGTAATTTGAAAATGCAAGTTTGTGGTTTTTCCATGTCGCTACTCTTCTACATTAGTTTTATCATTACCAGTGCTAAACCTATAACCAAATATATTTGTTTATGTTTTAAACTTATTAATACTCTATTATGTCAGTGTTAAATCACTGTTACTCCTACTTACTAGTGTTAAACCTATAACCAAACATAGCTTGCCAATATTAAACTTATTAATACTCTATTATGTCAGTGTTAAACCACTGCTACTCCTATTCACCAGTGTTAAACCTATAACCAAACATACTTGTCAATGTTAAACTTATTAATACTCTATTATGTCAGTGTTAAACCATTAGTACTCCTATTTACCAGTGCTAAACCTATAATCAAATACATATGTGTCAGTGTTAAACGTATTAATACACTGATTAATTTAAACTTGATGACGAGAAACCCAGTTTTAGAAAATAAAAGTTTGGATACGGCTTGAATGTTTAGCTTGTCGAAACATTCTACATTTAGAATAAACTTTTCTTCATCACCCGTTCAAGCCGTTCCAAACTTTGATTCTGTAGGTCAAAATTTTTCCTATCCCTACAGACTTACCTTCCAGCTTTTCTCCAAATACTTATATTCTGTTAGTTTTTATTACTATTTGTTGTTACCAGTTTGTTTGATTTACTTACTCTCCATTAATATTTGTCTTACTATGCTGGAAGATAAATATTTAAATCACTAGGTTTTGTTTTACGTGCTTGGTAAATCTTTCCGTTTCCATGACAGCAGATCGTCGCTCTCATCAGCAGTTTGAATCGTAATACTGATAACGAAGAATTTTTATTAGAGGCCTTGCCCCTGGGGGTCCCATGGAAACGTTGGGAGCTTTTGTGACTGAAAGGTGAGTTTCTAAAACCTATTCATAAAGCTCACAGGTAAAGCTAGGTGTCGCAATCCAACTGTGGGGCCTATTAGTCAAGATGCAATGTGCGAGCCTTTCATAGTATTTGCCAGCATAGAAGTTTTAAAATAAATAGTGATAGTAAATATATTTTCTTCATACTAGTAAACCTACCCATTCAATCCACGGCTTTTTGAAAGAAAGCAAAAAACTGGGACATTGTTCCGTACACAAAAATGTATCATTTATTGAAAACCACTGTCTTACCCTTCTCCAGCTTTTTAAGTAAATACAAACACAGAGAAACAAATAGACGCTATTACATTATTTGTATATAATACTGACATACATCATTTATAAAATAATAGAGACATCTGTACAGATTACATTTTGTAACAAGATTACAGCCTCATGGACTCACTCTTAATGATAGAAATTGTACAACAGAACTGTGTGGTACGGCTTTATTTTAGTGAATCATTTATGGACACTTGTACCATCTGTAAGAGAGGTATAAATGAGGGATTGATAGTTTTGTTACATCTCTGAATAATATTTCAGTTATTTAGCAGGCTTAAATGTAAAGTTTGAGGCTTCATTTACTTGTCTATGAACTGCAGTAAAACTTCCAAATTGAAAGTAATAACAAGGCTGAAGTTGACGTACCTTGTCCGGCTGTCCAGCTAAAGATTGGACATCGGTGACGACACTAAACTTAGATTTAAAGAGTTTCAAGTCAAGGTCACAAATGTCACTGTTCAACCAACATAACATTTTGGTAGCTTACAGACAACTACCACAACCTTAGTGACTGATGAAAGAACATTTGACAACTAGAGTGATTGAAACCTGAGTACAGCATTTTTCTACAACCGAAATACCGTGGAAGATTAATGTAAAGATCAATGGTTATATGTAGAATGTTAAAGGCTATACGAGATAGATCTTACATGATATCTTACATATGGAAGATCATAAGTTTCAACGATCATAAGTTATACATCGAAACCATAGGTTATACGTGGAAAATCATGATGATTTATACGTAGAATATCATCATTTATACATGGAAGACCAAAGGTTATAAGTAGTTGGTCATACACGATATACCAGATGACATTTCTAGATAATTCTTCAAGATGAATAGCATTTAACTCTACAGTATTTTGTAATAATAATAAGGCTTGTGTGGATGTTGTTCTCTTACAATTCTAGGGTTAAAAACAGGTGTATAATGAAATATCACAAAGGTTTCGTTTTCTTATATACAATATCTCTATATTTAGTGTCTGTTATAGTGTAACGAACAATGCGAACCACCAATGGAATGCGTGCCTCATCAAGTTTTAAAACAAGTGTCTTTAATACACCAAATTGCTCGAGGGTCTAAGACCCTTTGACTGCAGGACTCCTGGTGACATAAAAGTAACACAAAAATATTTAATAAAAATACAGTAAATATTGCAAGCAATTCTGCCGATTAATGCTCGGGTTTCATACGCATTTTACAAAGAAAATAAGTTATTTCATAGAGTGGTTTGGTCAGTTCTTTACAGTGAGCGCTGTAACAGACGAAAATATAAGATTACTCAGTATGATGAAATATGTGGTCAAGCCGGCCTGATGAGCTTTGGTATTGGGAGAAACACCT
>NW_013671039.1:14924-21897 GCF_000517525.1 Limulus polyphemus
GATTACTCAGTATGATGAAATATGTGGTCAAGCCGGCCTGATGAGCTTTGGTATTGGGAGAAACACCTCGTCGACACTGGATATATTTATATATATATATATATATATATAATATGTATGGTCATGTAACTACTTCGCAGAGTGTGGATGGATCTTCACCAAAATTTGTATGGAAGTTCATTAAGTCCATGGGGAGATACATACAAATTTTCAGTAATGCATTTTCTGTTTTGCGGTTTTTATGGGCGTTTTGGCGTTTTTTCCACTACTTTGCCCCCTTTTGATGGATCTTCACCAAACTTGGCATGATGGTTTGTTGGGTCCATGCGGAAGTACTTGCAAATTTGCTGATTCAAAATTTGTGTTTTACTGTTTTTATGGGCGTTTTTGCATTTTTTTACAATTACGTATTAGGAAAGCAACTTTTCATGTCTTAAGATAACCTTTCATTAATATGAATTTACATAACTTCCGTCCAGGGAACAGGTACTCAAGCTGATAACAAATATATAGTGTAACTGACATGTTATCAGAAATAAAAACACACAGTAGAAAAGGCCGCAAGACGTGGAAAAATAATTTAAAAAAAAAGTGTTCAAAATTAATATAACACACATCTATAACAAAAACTTTATTATCATTTGCAACGTTTCGGGCAGATTTTATCTAATCCTTTTTTCTATGTAATACGGTTTAACTGTCTGGCATGTTATTACATTGTTCTTTACTTAAACAATGGTAGAAAAAACTATATCATCACACAGGTATTTTTTTCACAATTTTTCTTGATTCCTGTAATGTTCTATAAGATTGTGCATTGTAGAAGTGTCAGAATTGATGTCAAACGGTTATGGACATTGTGTGGTGTACGCTGAGTCATATTTCAGTCATCCAAACATACATATGCATCTTTATTAACCCACCAAAGGCGACAAACGTACTACAACAGATGATCAGCAATACTTGGTAAATACGGAAACATTCTCTGAGTAAGAAAATCTAGTTTTACAGATAACGACACTAATACAATTGACAAAAAGTAGCCATGGAGTCTGTTTCTTGTTTTAATGTTTGTTTGTATCCCATCTGGATTTGGTAACTGTTTGACATCACCGTGGCATAGAGTGCACAAGGGACTGAATGTAGGCAGAGGTGAGTCCATGACACCACATGCGAATTAGGGCTTCATTCAGTTCCTAGATGCTTCTAGGTTTCTTCTATTGCACTTTGTGACCCATTTACCTTCCAGTAGTTTTCGACCGATAGAGTTGATCCCTGTGTCATGGAGCAGAGTCATCCTGGAATGTGCACTGGTCAGCTCCACCGAAGTAATCCCGAATTGTTGGCTTGAACCGGAATTCGTGGATCTTGATGTACTTGTCAGCATTGACATTGTCTTTCACAGAATGCAGGCGTCCCACACCCTGGCCACAGATGCTTCCCCATATCACCTGACCCTACGAATGCTTCATAGTTGCATCCTAACAAGCTGGATGAAACTCTTCTCCACATTGACATCATACAAAGTGCTTCCCATCAGACTTGTGCAGATTGAACTTTGATTCATCTGAGATGATCACTTTGCTCCATACTGTTTCAGTCCAGTTGGACCTCATCTTGTTGATGAGGAAGTTTTTCTCTTGGCTACCTTATTGAGAGACCGAACGGTGTGCGAGGTGACGCTTCCTGCCATGCTCTTTTGCTGTGGAAGCTTTCTTCCCACCCCTTCCACTGCTCCACACAGCCAGTCTCTCTATATCTCTGCACTAAGCGACTCACAGTAGACTGGTTATATTTAATTCTTCTAGCACTCTTCTTTGTCGAAAAGTTCCTCTTTCCTCATAGAAGCAATGACTGTTTTTTGTTTGTTTTTTTTTGTATGGAGTTAACTCGCACTCCTTGGCCATGGTAGCATTACATGAACGTTATATAGATAGGCTTCTAAACTGACTCTCAGTAAGAGCCTCTATATATAGGCAGAAAACGGCTGTTGCATTACCCAGACAGTCTATAAAGCTCCTGATGTAATACTTAGGTAGTACTGCATCATCCATGAAACACAGTGGAACCTACATGCAGTAGGGCATCAAAACAGATGATGATACCGAAGGAAAGTGTGAAAAAATTAGGTGATACAATAAATGTTTCTACCACTGTATTCTTCTCCCTTTGACGCTGTGGTCACTTGACCCATTTTGGATTTAATAAGATTACCTTATTGATTCCCCAGTTCTTCTGAATGGCGAATAAAGCTATTTCAAGTAAAATAAATAATATTAACAATAAAAAATTAGTGTGAAAATAAAATAAAAATTGTGTTAATAAAAATCAAAACTTATTTATATGTAATGCGTGGAGACAGCTTGAATGGTACCTGATCTGATGATGACAAAACCTTGTTGAAACGTTGTACATTTGCTGTTATTTTAAACTTATATTAAAGTTTTTCTTTATTACCCATTCAAGCCGTCTCCAAGCATTATTAGTCTCAAAGTCATCAGATTTATTCATATTGTAGTAATTTAAAATTTATAACAAAATACTAAATTACAGGTTATTAATTTAATCTAATTCACACCAAAACTGTTGTTCTTCAAGAACTTGATGATATAAGGAGCGTCTGTCGTACCTCAGCCTTCCTGATGAGCCCCTGTGTGGGGCGAAAAGCCTCGTCGGCATTGTGTGGTTAACATATTATTGCACTCTGTAGTTTTTTTTTTCACTCACAATTTTTTATAATTATGCAACCAAGTCGGCGATTTGAGGGTTAAATCTGTCTAGATTTATACCAAAATCTTTGCTACATATTGTGTTGGATTTTCAGTATTATTCTAACATGATACATGCTAGATACAATTTAGCACAAAACTATGCCATGGCCAGGAAAAAATCGCAATATTGAACTGCTTAATCCAGCTAGTTTTTTCTATCAGTAGATAAAACTTTGGCTGAGAAAATATTAGCTTCATGTAGCCGAAAAGATATCAGTGGTAAATATTTCTGTAAAACTGAATATCTTCGTTAGGGATTAAAGTAAGGGAAATGTTATCTCATTTATTTATCCGATTATCTTTAATGGTTATCTCAGCAGTTGGATTTAAATACAACCAGACATGTGAATATCCATACAGTGCTGGCTATTATTAGGACCATACGAACACGTTTTGGGAACATTAAGTTAATTTGCATATGCAAAATAGACTGATTATCTGATGATCCAGGTAAATATTTGAGCCAGGATCTCTTCCATTCTTAAAGAGGCGTGACAGGAAGTGCCTATCTATCAGGAGTATCGTTATTAAATACTGTTTGTTTGACTGGTTGTTCAGAAACATTTGTCATCAAGGTCTATTAAGGAAATGTAATACGTCTGTCATAGGAAAGACTATGGCCCCTGACAGCTGTTGTCAGAATGGAGGGGGAAAAAACAAAAACAACAAGATGGGTTTGTAAAGTGCAACATGTATCGAACTGTATCCAATTGACCAATTACTCGGACAGCGAAGGACATTATGGAAAATGTCATACGGCAGCCGACAAGCAGGACAATCAGAATATATTTAAAAAAAATCATTATCTTAGATGCAAACAGGAAAGAACGAATTCGATAGTGGTTGGAACCGAAACTGTGAACAATTATAGTGGTTGGAACCGAAACTGTGAACAATTACGTAGTGGTTGGAACCGAAACTGTGAACAGTTACGTTACATATGTATAGTGGTTGGAACCGAAACTGTGAACAGTTACGTAGTGGTTAGAACCGAAACTGTGAACAGTTACGTGACATATATATAATGTGGTTTGATGAATAGCATTTCGTTTTTATTTCAAAAAAACACAGTAAGACATAGTTAAAAATTACACTTTAAGACTTTACTTAAGGCACTGGGCTTTATTTTAAACATTTTACACAAGGCCGGTTCCAACTTCATCGACGAACATAAAAGTTATTTGTCTATTACAGTCAACAGATCTCAATCCAAATAACTATTTTGAGATAAGCTGTAACAATGAATTAGCCTCAGACTTTCCGGCGCAGATAGCTTAGTTGATTTGCACCAAAAAATGACAACCAACCAATAGACTTTCAACCTGATATTAGGTGAACAAGTACAGATTGTATTTCCTCCACGAATGGGCTACAGTCGAATAAGATTGTCAGGTGCTGTACCGTATTCAGGCTGTTATCGTGGAAACAGACTTTCCAACCTGATATTAGGTGAAGATACGAACACAATAACCAGTGAGTTACCACGAAAAGCGGGCTGATATGTAACTACAGACTTCAAATATTCTTGGTAGATCATGTTTCCGAGATCATGTAGTTGAAGGAAGAATGATAAAAGCACGTGGTGATTGAATTCTTTAACATGATCTATCAAGAATATTTGAAGTCTTGGAATAATAAGTGAATAAATGTTTTTATGTTTCATAGCAATATTTTATTGCTGTTTCTTTAGCTCTTAGTTATGATTTTTTAAGAAGTTTCCCTAAAGAGTTAGCAAGATGATATCTGCTTAAACAAATTTAAGATATAGATATATCAGTTTCTATAATAAACATTGACAGATAGATGAATGATTGTAGCTAAGTGAAGGAGCGATAATGGTTTATTACACCTGCACTGAAACACTTTCTTCAGGCTGTTTTTTTTTTCGTCTTTGGTTTCAGTCACTGTGATTTGCATGTGGAAGGATGACAGTCATGATTGGGCACAAGTGATTTCTAAGTTAACAGAGAGGTTGGTGCATAAACGATGTTGTTGTAGTTAAGAACACGATTCTAAATTAACAGAGGTAGGTGCATTAAAGCTGTTGTTGTAGTTAATAACACGATTCTAGATTAAGAAAGAGGTAGGTGAGTGCATAAACGTTGTTGTTGTAGTTAATAACACGATTCTAGATTAAGAAAGAGGTAGGTGAGTGCATAAACGTTGTTGTTGTAGCTAATAACACGATTCTAGATTAAGAAAGAGGTAGGTGAGTGCATAAACGTTGTTGTTGTAGTTAATAACACGATTCTAGATTAAGAAAGAGGTAGGTGAGTGCATAAACGTTGTTGTTGTAGCTAATAACACGGAAATCAATATGATCGAAAGAGTCGTTAGAAGGCGTGGGAAATATACTATTATCATATCTAATTTTCCCGAAAGGGGTTGAAGGCCGCATGGAGATGTCATCTGTTTTAACCACTCGCAACACTATACAGTAATGTGTTGTCTGTCAATCAGTCAGTAGACGTTAAAATGACGTCACTTAGACTCTTAATGTTGCAATTTGTACTGTCATGACGTCAGTAAAGCGTGCGCATGCGATGTATCACGAGAAGAATTATGAACTCTGTAGGCTTATAAACTTCAAAAGCAAGAGATAAAAATATCTGTTACTCTTAATTTTGGTTTTATTTACTCTTGAAAGAGAACACCTTCGGGGACCCTGCGGAAGTACATCTAGTGTAATAAATATTGACTTTTGTAATGTCAATGATTGAGTTGTAAGTGTTACAACGCAATGGCAATATTTTTACGTTTTTTCAGCTAGTTGATAAATGAGTTTCGTTATTTTCAAGATTGATACAATTTCTGCATTGTACAACATCTGTTCTTGTTGACAGCTCTCTGTAGTTACAAGATTGGTAAAACTTTTGCATCTATTAACAGTTTGATTTGTTTTCAAGATTGGAACAACATCTGTAAATGTTGATAGTTTGTCTAAATTTAATATTGGTACAATTTTTGCATTTATTAACAGTTTATAGATACAATTATTTATCAAAAGCAGAGCGAGGTCTTGCGTACAATGAACTCTTGGATTCACAGTTTGAGCACGCTAATCACTAGACACGCCCGACTTCAGAAAGAACGTATAAAAAAAGGAAACTTTCTCTTCTCTTCCAAATCTTTATTTCTCTAGTTGTTACATCTTAGCGCAAAATAATAATTTGTAATATGTAACTAAATAACTTCGAACAATGAAAATGTACAACAACCATAAGTGGGTAAGTTAAACGAAGTAACGCAAACATGTGACCTCTTAAAAGTACTGATGTAGATGTGCAAGTTGTTCTTCCAGAAATTTGTCTAATTCCAAGATTGGTCAACTTCTGTGCTTGTTAACAGCCTGTTTTTTCTTTAGAATTCGTATCTAAGTTGTAGTATTAACAGCATTGATAGTGATTTTAAAGGAAGTAAAACGAACTTGTTCTCTAGAGTAAGAGTTAATTTTAGGAGTAAGATTTCAAATGTTTTGTTAAATTTTACATATATATATATTTGAACCGATTTATCGAATCATAATAAACGGAAGTAGCAACGAGGTTACAGTAACTTTCAATATTGTTAACAAATGTTCGCGCTTGATATACGACAGAGGACAGGAATGTTCCTGTAGAATTTAAAAGTTATCCAGCATGGCGACTTTAGGATTGTTTACAATTATGTGTGTAACTTCAAGGATTGAAAACAACAGTATTAATGGAAATGGGGTTAGAATAATATCCTTTATTTTATTGAACTATCAATATAGATCTATGAGAGTTAAAGCTAGAAAAGACAGAAATGTCTCGAGAACGGTCATTACAAATATTTGTCATTGTCGGTTTGAACCAACACACCATTTTTTTCTTGCGAATACATGAAGGAGTTCTATGATGGCTCTGGAGAAGACGGTAAAACTCAATGTTTTGAGTCTAATCCAACGATCATAATAGTGGAGCAATTACGTGTAAATAATACGTCCAAACTACAGTCACGTCAGATAAAAGTAATTTAGACAACCCAGTGGAGGAATAGATTTGATTCTAAAGAGGAGAGATAAAATTACTATAAAACTTGTAGATTTTTGTGATTTAAACTTGGGATTTTGAGTTTAAACTGTAATGGAATAGAATGTTAGATATCTGTTCCATTACAGTTTAAAATCACCAGAGGAGAGGCGTCCCAGCCCGAAACGTTGTGAACATTAAACATCTTAA
>NW_013671039.1:22927-28710 GCF_000517525.1 Limulus polyphemus
TTTCGACGTTACATCACTCCAAAGGATGACGTTGTAACGTCGAAATATGTAGAGTCGTCATCTTTTTGAAGGTCATAGATAGGCTTAAATAAATGTTTTTAATTATGTACCAGTTTAACGTTGAATATTACTTATGATTTTAATTTAAACATCTTTTTCTTGGTATAAGTTTTTCCATTTTTTGTTTTGCTGTTTGTGTGTAATTCATCACAACATGAATTGAACGTTTAGCAGGTAACAGAGTTGATTGTGGCTACTGGCTTATTAAAGTGACATAAACCTCTGGATGTACATATTCGGTGGAATTCATGAACAGCTTGTGTTGCATGAAACCTGAGTTAACTTTGGAAACTTTACTTTCAGGTTAACCTGTACCCTATTTTATATGACATTACATGAGCTGCTTGTAGAAAATAGTATAGGTTATTTCCTGGATTTTCAATAACAGTGGGTTTGCTTTGTTAAAGAAAACGTGTTGAAGATTAATTTTCGTATTTTCCTCTATGTTTTATTCGATTTTTCACCACCTAGCTGTTTTGTTTTTCTGAAATGGCGGGAAGATATGTGAATGTTTTGTCCTAAAGTTCGAGTCTGGCGTGTCAGACCATTAGCACAGCAATAGACTTCTTTACGGGGAGCTTATCAGCTATTGCCAGTTGAGGTATGGTCAACAAAAGATTAAATTCGAACTGTTATCTCACAGGTGTAAAGAAAGTAAAATCAGGCTAGTGAACAAGCTTCAGATCCGCAAGACATACGCACAATGGCTAAGCTAGAGTACTGCGTATAGGTAAGGCTGTTTTAAAAATTTCCACGGGTTGGATCCTCTGTAATCGGATACGACGTGACGTTTGTTTTTCGTCGCTCGTCTACCAGAAGAAGACTCGTGTTTTTATATTTTATCAACCAGACAAACAGGCATTTCATGTGTATTCAAGACAGTTCATTGGTTTTCTCGCGACAGAATCCAACTGAATTGTCCAATAGTTAGTTGCTGGTTTTCTTTTTTTCTCCAACGACACGAAGTTACTAATAACATAAAGATCACAACAACTTAAAATATTTCACTGACCTAGAGGAATCTATTACTAGATTAACTGTAGAAAATACACATATATGCGAATTGGAAATAATATAAGGAAATCAATTCATGAACTCTTGATAACCTCCATGTCTGTATTTTAGATGAATAGTATTGCTGATAATTTCTTTCCAATTAATTCATACTTTAGACTAGCCTTTTATGTTCAATGCATAAGAATCAATCGCTTATTAGTTTAATTACATTATTTCCATGTTTAATTATATTTTGAAAAGGAACATTCTGACCGTTGTTTGCCAAAATTATGAAGATTAAATGAACGCATATAACAGACAAACAGATGGTCAGATGATAATATTTCTATTGATGTAGTATTCTACATTGACTTCATTACAAAGATTATTTACTAATGACCGGTCTGCTGTTTTCTAAACGTACAGGCCAGAGACATGGTTGTTCCAGAATTTATTCCAGTTGGGGGCAAGCCCATAACCTGCGAACACTGTAGCCGTTGCAGAGCGCAGACCTTGAAGTTTAAATTCGATACTCTGGATGATTATAAGTGTGGCTTATTTACGTACACCTAATTTCGTCATTTATATTTAAATAGTATTATGTTCTAATATTTTTCTAAATAAATTATTAAAATAAATTTTCTTCAAAACATTCAGTGAGGGGGGGATGCCCACTTTGCTCCATCGTGCGGACACTCATGGCCAGAGATATTTATACCACCACTCCAAACTAACCCGTCTGTCCAGCACTTAGATACAATATTGAAAGCCCACACTACCTTGTTATTTTTCCAGCACATTTTTCAAGGTGAATTCGTCTAAGGAAGAATAACGTGTCCAATTATCTACTTTAGTCTTGCACTTTAAAAGAGAAATAAAAGTTACTGAGATGTAAATTCTCGACCTCTTCCACCCAAATATTTAATATGCACATACACATATACATTTGGACACGACTGAACGCTCTACCACACATGTGACGTGACCAATATAAGTTTATGAAAAACTTCGTTCTGCCTGGGTCATAAAACACATTATAACAAGCTTGTTACTTGCTTCTTCAGGAAACTTCCACAGGTATACAGTTGACTCGGCAGTCATTAGATTGAGCTGTTATGTAGGATGTATGGAAAAGGGTCTTTGTTTATTTCGAATATTCGCGTCAAGCCGCATCGCCCGCCAACTCTTGAGCTACTCTAATCAAATGGTGGGATTTGACCGTCATTCTTACAACGCACCCATGGTCCCAACTTGCAAAGCTATGACAACGGGATGCGAACCACGAACCTTTAAATTTATAGTCAGGCAGGCTAGCCACTGGACCACGCCCGGCCCGTATAGTGGAAAGAAATAAGTAGGGTATGAAAGGGTAGCTGGGTCATTTTAACAAGTCGATATTGACGAAAAGAAGCTTTCTGTCATGCACAGATCCATATGTCACATGTGATAGTACTGTTTATACATTATATAATGTGTGTGTATAGTGTGTTCATTGGGTAACCAGCCATCAATCATGATGTTTAATAGCCACTAAAAAACTTTTACGTGCCACACGCACGTGCAGATCTCTCATACCACTGCTCGGGTCACGAAACAGAAAACAACGTAGATCTAAGTTCCTTTGTTTCTGATCACGGCTTCTGTCAGATGTTATTATTACGAACAAAGTTCTAGGCTTTCATACTGTTCATACAGACGAACATAAAGGAAAATACAGACAGAAGGAGTTGTAGCAATTTTCTGATTACTGTTTACGCGTAGATGACAAAACTTTTATTTCCAGGAGAAAACAATGTCAGCCTCTCTTAGTTTAATGAAGTTTTATGCAATAAATTAAATTGTTTCAGAAGACTGAGACTCAAGATTGATTTTCAGGTGAACACATAATGAATTCAAAAGAGGATCTAAGCCACTGTATATAACAAGCAGCGAAAACCTTTATTTAACAATGAACCACCAGCTGCATTTATTTATAATTCAAAATACCTCAAAGAAAATTTACTCATTAGCTACTCAAACCACAAATAACATTATTTACATCAAGAAACATACAAGCTCTCCTTCCGGCTTTCTGTAAACATACACATGTATTACACATATATACAATATTTTTATATGTACGTGGATTATAATATTTCTATTCGAAACTAAAATTCCTGTGGATTTTGTCTACAGAGTGAGTTAAACTTGTGTTTTATTCCACACACGTGCCAGGCATGAGACTACCGATTTCAGTTGTCTCACGTACGTTGCTTTGAAGGTACAATCTACGAGACATCTAGGTTTATTACATTATTTTTCCATATATATATATATCATGAGTAAATGAATGCCTAGAGTAATACCTGCATAAATGATATCTGTCGAAAGTTACTACTATTTTATTTATGTCATATATATATATATGTATATATATATATATATGTATATATATATATATATATACTGATACTGCATAAAATGAATAAAGGATTATCAGAATTTCTAAGAGTGTAGGCTTAGCAGAGCATATCACTATCGAAGAATAATGTCAATTACTCCGCCTCCCTCGTTTTATTGTTATGCCATTTAGGAATCTGATGGTCAGCCATATGATTTGAAGTGGAAGTAAGTGATATATAGAGTGGTATGACTCATTCTTGTCTTAATCGATACTTTGAAATAAATTATAGAACTTTAAATTCTCCAAATTATTCATGAACCTTGGCTAGAACTCAAAAATACATTTGAATGTCTCACTTATGTAAACTGTAGAGAGCCATCCGATGAATGAAAGACGGCTAATCACAGCAGGCTGTTATTAATTGGCTTCAAGTGTTCCAAAGTGTCATGAATAGAATGTGGAAATACTTCTAAACTAATGGCGTAGCTGCTTGAACAAGACAGACCACCATCCGCAACACAAGCAGACGACCACTATCTGTTGATCCTAACTCAACTCAATCGTAAGTACCTTTTCCGAGTCTGAATCAAGTGTTAGCAGCCGGGTGCGCCATTGAATAAAAAAGTCTAATGTCCAGTGCGATGCATTCAACTCACAGAAGACACAAAACAGCTTGTCTGTAATGGTACCAATAATATGTGGAGTAACATTCTTTTTACAAATGAGTTGCACTTCACAATGGAGGCAGATAACAGGTGTGCACTCATTTAGAAATATTCTTAAGTCAGTTACAAAGACATTTCAATGCAATATCATGAGTTGAAGTGTCAGTATGTGTGAGGAAGACCAATCTCTCCATCCTTTGGAATGGTGCTGTTAATTCCATACATTTTTGTGATGATATTCTACAACACTTTGTGATGTTGTATGTTGATGCAAAAGGCCCTAAATTTAGTCTAGTGATAGATAAAGCCATCTCCACCATGCTAAATTGTCGACATATTTCTTGAAAACTAGGACATTGACTGAGTGCTCATCGAACTTCAGTGCCATCGAGCATCCCGCTAAGTGACTCTGGACAATAAAGATGCCGTGGAAGTAGCACTTTCGAATAAGTAGCAGAACATACCTCTGGATCGTATTAACATTGATTTTAAGCCTGAAACATTGGCATAAGATTTTCCTTCTATTCTTGGAGACCACATTCCATACTGAAGTGAAATGTCACGAGGTTTAAAAATGTAGAACCACGAGCCACCTATGGCAAATGATCATTTACGAGATTAGGCTTAATCATCAATCATTTTAATTTCAGAAGACGGATCATTATATGTGATTTGCATACACATTAAACGAGTGGTTGATTGACACTATCTTTAAACAGTTTTTCCTCGTTATATTAAAGTATTATAATATCAACTATTATTTAATTGTTTTATGTATATCCAATAATTTCCATGGATTATTTTATTATTATTAGGTAAACAACATATGCTGTATACGATTGCTGCAGGGTTTCGTTAGTACAACTGCATATTCCGTTACTAGACAACTCGGATAAACTTTTCACTTGCTAGTCAATCATTGTACTAAAAACAAATTTCATGCGCTTGTTAATAATTCATAGTGTATATGCAATACCATACACTAAACAAGACGATCGATGTACTTAAATAATGGTTGATTAGTAGAGCTATATCTAAAAAATGTAATTTGCCATATAATGGCTAGTTTCTCACTGTTTATTACGTCACATACTGATTAGGTAGAGTTTTACTACTAAACCTCTAAACTCTACCTTACATTGGCTGTTTGTTAGTTACTGACGTACACTGTTTTTTGTTTTGTTTTTTTTCACTGCTTCCGAACAAATCCAAACACAGGCTAGTTATTAACTACAGTTTAACAATGTCATAGATGTATATATGACATTGTTTGATTGGCGTCATGGCTGTATCTAAACAATGCCGTGGACTGTTTAGCTATTTACAGTTATATAAGAAATGCCAGAAATTGGTTAGTTAGTACAATAGTTCTATTGATACAATGTCATATACTATATAGTTGTTAATATATATATATATATAATTGTTTAATGCAACAACTCAGCTGTTCTCAAACTTTGGTGACCCAAGGACCTCTTTTAATATAAAATGTTTTCGGGGACCCACAAACCTATCGATGGTTTTTGTCTCGAAGAACAAAAAGATTCTATGTACATCAAAAAAGCTGTATTCTAAATATAATTATTTTAATTTGTATACAGTTAATTCTAAGAAAAGTATTTTAATTCTATAAATCAAATCATATTTGTTTTAAATATTTTTTGTGAAATTTCGGACAT
>NW_013671039.1:29401-32441 GCF_000517525.1 Limulus polyphemus
ATCATTAATATAAAATGAGTTGTAAATAAAGTGTTATAGGAGTGAACTAAAAATAACTAATTTTTCTCTAACTAAACATTCTCAGAAGAGGATTCAATATGTACGTAATTTCATAGGTTTGATTATATATTTTATGTTGTAGCGGAATATAATAAAACCATTTAAGTCAATATGTACGTAATTTCATAGGTTTGATTATATATCTTATGTTGTAGCGGAATATAATAAAACCATTTAAGTCAATATGTACGTAATTTCATAGGTTTGGTTATATATTTTATGTTGTAGCGGAATATATAAAACCATTTTAGTCTTGCAATCTGCAGACCGCATGACAACGTAATAAGAAAGTTTTTCATCCAATATTTGTATTTGTTAAATATTGAACTTTCCAATAAAGATGATTTTAATGGAAAATGTAAGCATTATTATATCGATTATTCTGTACCAAAAAGGGTCATTTTTAATGCAAATTTATCTTTATGATATGGTCACGTTGAATAAAAAATGATCAGTTAAGCAGGAAGACGTCAGATCTTTACAATAACTAGAAGAACGGAAGATGTAATCAGTGGGATCACAATTGACAGTCTGAACTAGGTTTGTTTAGGGGTGGGCTAGAGGACTAAAATGGAATTATTTCATCTCTCATCGTTTTTTCTCTGAAAAATAAGAATGCTGAAAAACTAGAGTTGTCGGGAAGCATGGGATAACCTATAAAGATTACAGGAAATCTAAACTATCTTAAAAATGTTATTACTGGGAAATCTGAAGTCAACTAATAAGTATTACTGGGAAATCTAAACCTACTTAATAAGTATTTTTGGGAAATCTAAGCCTACTTAATAAGTATTTTTGGGAAATCTAGGCCTGCTTAATAAGTATTTTTGGGAAATCTAAGCCTACTTAATAAGTATTTTTGGGAAAGCTAAGCCTGCTTAATAAGTATTTTTGGGAAATCTGAACCCATATAAAACTGCTGCTAAGAAATCTTAACCTACATAATTAGTGTTACTGGTAAATCTGTAATCACCTAAAAAGTGATTCTGAATAAAAAATATACAGAACTTTAATATGTGGAAACACTTAGGGAAATAAATATCAAAGACCCAGGAAATAGCCGAAAAGTATGTATTACACGAACGAAGTGTATATGATAACTTGTATCATCACCCAGCACTTACATGATGTGTTTTTTTCATCATTCCGTGTCAGTATCATGAGAGAGATATGGGATGTAAATTCTAGTAAGTGTTTTTTTTTATGTTTTTTTTTAACTCCAAGCTACTGTTTATCTAATGATTTCTAAATGTAATAAGATAAAGTAATGGAATTACTGAAGGCTCTATATGGTGTTGTTGATACGTGCACCTTTATTAAGTAAAATTCGTTAAGAACCTGTTAGATAATCATTTCAATAAAGACAAGTTGATATCTAAGCCTAAGCTGTTCTTTGATTCGCTACTCCCGTTGCTTCAATCTAGTTTTGTGGATTTCACGGCTCTTTAGTGCTGCTTGGAAAATGGGAGTAAATAAATAAAATAGGCCTCATATATCTAATGCCACCATTAAAATATTTGAAAATCAACATTCATTAAACTTTCAACAATAAAAAAAACACTTTCTAATGTAAATGAAACCCAGGTGAAAAGTCACAGAAATTCTATCACCAAATCTATGCATCCTTGGGTAAAGTTTTTAATAGAAGAAAAAAAAGTTGAGAGAGAGCGGATTACCAACAAATCATGAGTGTTGAAACAGGACTGACTTGATCTGTCTGCAGTATCCATATAGAATAACCAGTTACGTTACCCTAATCCTTATACTAAATCATTGGTATGTTGGTTTATTCACAAAAGCTGTCTTTTTCGAATTCTAGGAAAATGTTATACCAGTGGTAGGTTTATTTTCCTTTTTTGTGCCAAGTGTTTCTAACCCGTCGAGGCTGTAGAGCTAAGTCACTGTTGCAGTTAAGTCTAAGTTTAAATGCAGCCTTCCATGCTGCACTGAGCAATGATGCAGAAAATGTCTCTCGTTCCTCACCCAGTCACTTCCCTGCCTGTAGAATAAAGCCTCAACACACTCCATGTTTTGAATATTACTATTTTTCTGCGGATCGGCACTAGCTTGGTTGGCAAAATGAGATTATACGTAAAAACGTGCGTGGGATACCGATAGCCGCAAGCTTCGAGTCTCGAAATCAATTCCAAGCCAGAGCTTCGCATGACTTACTTACACGGAGACAAATCTCAATACACATTCCGAGGATTCCATTTGGAGACATATATGTACAGGCAAATGAAGGAACACTGGTAGAATAATAGAGATATGGAGCCTGTGAATAAAGAAAGACAGGTTATTTAGTCTGAACATAAAATCTATATTCGGTAACCTAGAAACAACCTAGTGTTAGTGGCATTAACAAAATACTGACCTACAATTTTAAATCTTGACTTGAACGAGGGATTTTTAGTTGGAGAACGCGCTCATAAGCAAAAGTACCTTATACACAGCTCTTCTAAAAACGTTTCTGAGTTTATGATACTTGTGGTAAATAAACTAATCTTTCATCGTAAATGAATGTATTGGTTGAACACACTTTTCATAGAAAAATAGTTTATATCACCATATCAATCCCATGATTCTTTCCGAACTTCCAGAATGACATTCTGGAAGGTTCTGGTATCATCATATCAACCCTATCATTCATCGCGAACTTCCTGGTGTTCTACATTCGAGAGGGTTCTGTTACCACCACATTAAACTCATCATTCATCCCGAATTTCCAGGAGGACTACATTCGAGAGGGTTCTCCTATCGCCACATCAACCTTATCATTCATCCCGAACTTTCTGGTGTTCCACATTCGAGAGGGTTCTGTTACCACCACACTAAACTCATCATTCATCCCGAACTTTCTGGTGTTCCACATTCGAGAGGGTTCTGTTACCACCACACTAAACTCATCATTCATCCCGAATTTCCAGGAGGACTACATTCGAGAGGGTTCTCCTTTGCCACATCAACCCTATCATTCATC
>NW_013671039.1:33203-36810 GCF_000517525.1 Limulus polyphemus
GTTTGTTCAAACTTTTAACATATCAATTGTAATCACAACTGTTTGAATTTTCTTAACACCTTTATACCATACCAGCATAAATCAATGTTCTTCAAACTTTCGTAAGATCATTTATATACCTGTAATCACTGTTGTTTGAATTTCTTTAACACCTTTATACCATACCAGCATAAATCAATGTTCTTCAAACTTTCGTAAGATCATTTATATACCTGTAATCACTGTTGTTTAGAATTCCTTAACCCTTTAACATACTATTATAACTTTCAAAACACGTATATTCGCACATCAAATAAAATAATTAAAAAAGAAAAAAAATCTAAATCTGATCGCCTTCTTCAGGGGCGAATAAGTTAGGTTTCTTCAAACATTTACCAACCTTAAAAACCTAAACTCACATAATTAAAGTTTATTCGTACTTTTAACAAACCAAGGCTTTTTGATCCGACGTTCCGTTAGACTACATCCAAAGTTTGTACGCACCTTTAACAAACCAAGGCTTTCTGATCCGACGTTCCGTTAGACTACATCCAAAGTTTGTACGCACCTTTAACAAACCAAGGCTTTCTGATCCGACGTTCCGTTAGACTACATCCAAAGTTTGTACGCACCTTTAACAAACCAAGGCTTTCTGATCCGACGTTCCGTTAGACTACATCCAAAGTTTGTACGCACCTTTAACAAACCAAGGCTTTCTGATCCGACGTTCCGTTAGACTACATCCAAAGTTTGTACGCACCTTTAACAAACCCAAGATTTCTGTGCCCGACATTCCGTTAGACTACATCCAAAGTTACTTCGAACCTTTAACAAACCAAAGATTTCTGATCCGATGTTCCGTTAGACTACATCCAAAGTTTCTACGCACCTTTAACAAACCCAAGATTTCTGTACCCGACATTTCGTTAGAATTCATCCAAAGTTTCTACGCACCTTTAACAAACCAAAGATTTCTGTGCCTGACTTTTTTCAAATCCACAAAAACAATATTATGAAGTTTTGCTACATCTTTATTGTGTTTTCTTTCACTAATTCTGACACATTTCCGCTCGTCTTTTTAACGTAGTTTTTATGAAACTTTTAATACACTGTAGCATTTGTTTACCTTGGAGTATCTTTACATCTTTAAAAAACTACACTCATTGCATATGAAATTTTCATAAATCTCCAATACACTAACAGTTTTTCGAGGTTTTTAATTTTTTTTATTTAAGAAATTAACTCTTTTTGCCCAAATTTGCTTAACAGCTATCATAGGCTTTAACCATTGCTTCAGGAAGTAATTTTGTAGTGGTCAGGCCATTGCCACGTTGGCATTACATTTGAAAATTTAATGCTATGAGATTGAATCTTGAGCCATTTTGACTACAAATACTGCATACACACAACGTGATGTATTCAGTTAACTGAAGCAATTTTTAATACACAAGTTGTAGCTGTAGTTGAAAAAGTGGTCAGGCTATAGCCTGACTAGCCTTACCGCATCCTACGGCGCTGTTAACATCTTCAATGTGCAGGTAGTCGCTGTACCCGAAATCCTTAACACTCATCATAAGCTTACACTACTAGTACCCGAAGCTCCTTCATAGATTTATCATATTAGAACATAAAGCTCCCATTACTTTTTAAAACTCTAGCACTAAACGTATTGAATTTTCCTCACAGCGATTCAAGCATGAACTTAATATTTCTAATCAACATAATAAACTGTTGTTGTTGTTGTGCCCACCGTCCATAAGGATGTTCTTATAAATTTTCAAACAATGCTCACTGATGATCTTAACGATGTTTGGTGGATTTATGGTACAAGTCACGTTGTATTAGTTAAACTTGGTTGGTTGATATATGGTTAAGTCATTTAACAATGCTTTATGACAAGCCTAATGATTGGTTGATGGGTACATAGAATCCACGTCGAGTTTTATTAATTAACCAATAGAATTACCGAATGGATCCGATTTCTTTCAAATACATTAGTCAAAACTATTTGTCAAGAAAGGAATAAATTGCTTGTGGGACCATGAAAGTATTGGTTACAGGGCCCCCAGTAACATGAGTAACAAAAAGTAAATAGAATTATGGCCAACATCACAACTAAACCGATTGATTAATATTGGGATATTTCTATGTATTTTAAAGAGAATATAAGCGACATCGCCCAATGTTTTAGATTCAGTTCTTTACATTGAGTGTCGTAACAGACAAAATATAAATTAGCCAGTATTATGCTATGTGTAGATTCTATCGGTAATGAATGGTATGTAAACAAGAAATTGAGTACTTTAGGGTTTAAAATTATGAAACAATGCTTTTCGATGAACATAATTTTTGGGAGGTTGACACATAACACTATACTTTTCTTACAGGTATCCTGTTGATAGAGCACTCGACTCACAATCTGCGAGCCACGGATTCGAATACCATCACCAAATATTCTCGCCTGTTCAGCTGTGGGGTCGTTATAATGTGACAGCCAATTCATCTTCTCGTTGGTAAAGAGTACCCCAATAGTTGGCGGTGGGTGGTGTTAACTAGCTTCCTTCCCTCTAGTTTATCACTTGTAAATTAGGGACGGCTGGCACAGATAGCCCTCGAATAGCTTTGCGCGAAATTCGACAAACAATATAAACACGCTACTCCTTGAAAAACAAAAGTCCTAAGTACTTTATTTATTCATTCAGATGTGTCCGCTTACGATCACACGAACTTGGATCTTGGTTGATAAGGAGTTTAATAATAATACTTGAATCGCGTGGAGTTTGGTGATGTGTTTCGATTGTGTTGGACAATTTTCTTTTATATTTTGACACAGAAAGGCATGAAATAAGAGCCGAATCTTCCGGGCCTCCCAAGAACTGTATTTTTTAACCCATTATAATGTCAGACATCTTCTGTAAGTTCAAAATTTGAGGTAAATTATAGGGATAATTTGTTCGGCTGACAGGCGAATTATGATTCATATTCTTGTTTATAATTCTTGATTACTGGCCTTCAAGTTAAGGTTTCGTGCCGTGACGAAGTTGATATCTCACGAAAAAAAAAAGAGAGCTTTTGATCGTATGTAAACAGTGGGCTGTCGACGCTAAGAAACATGTATAACTTAACACAACCTGATTGTACACATTATGACAAGGGCAGAAACATTCCGTCGGAGGCAAAAACATTAGGTTTGACCTCTCAATATTAATGATATTAATGAACGTAGTAAAACCCGATCGTACATATTATGACACTGGCTGAAGAGACGACTACACAAGGGCAGAAACATTCCGTTGGAGGCAAAAACATTAGGTTTGACCTCTCAATATTAATGATATTAGTGAACGTATTAAAACCCGATCGTACATATTATGATACCGACTGAAGTGACAAATAAACAAAGGCAAAAACAGTAGGTTTGTCTTCTCAGTTTTAATGATATTAATGAACGTATTACAACCCGATCGTACATATTATAATACTGGCTGAAGTGACAAATAAACAAAGGCAAAACATTAGGTCTACCTTCTCAATTTTAATGATATTAATGAACGTATCACAACCCGATCGTACATATTATAACACTGGCTGAAGTGACAAATAAACAAAGGCAAAAACATTAGGTCTA
>NW_013671039.1:37191-48857 GCF_000517525.1 Limulus polyphemus
GTATCACAACCCGATCGTACATATTATAACACTGGCTGAAGTGACAAATAAACAAAGGCAAAAACATTAGGTCTACCTTCTCAATTTTAATGATATTAATGAACGTATCACAACCCGATCGTACATATTATAACACTGGCTGAAGTGACAAATAAACAAAGCAAACAACTTTCCGTTGGAGGCTAAAAACGTTAGGTATGACTTCTCAATATTAATGATATTAATGAACGTATCACAACCCGATCGTACATATTATAACACTGGCTGAAGTGACAAATAAACAAAGCAAACAACATTCCGTTGGAGGCTAAAAACGTTAGGTATGACTTTTCAGTATTAATGATATTAATGAACGTATCACAACCCGATCGTACATATTATAACACTGGCTGAAGTGATAAGTAAACAAAGGAAAAAACATTAGGTTTTACTTCTCAATATTAATGATATTAATGAACGTATTACAACCCGATCGTACATATTATAACACTGGCTGAAGAGACAAATAAACAAAGGCAAAAATCATTCCGTTGGAGGCAAAAAAAGTTAGGTTTCACTTCCCAATATTAATGAACGTATTACAACCCGATCGTTTTTTGTTGTTTTTTTTACGTGTGGCGTAACAAAAACTGTATGACTGCATAAATAAGCGACATAAAAAAGCTTATTAACATTTTTGTCTACTATGTGTCAATTTATACAAGCAAACTGACTTCGAATTTCATGTAATAGAAGAAGCTTCGGGTTATTATTATTTTTACCAGAGTTTGTTCAATATTTTATGAATTAACAGGCGAAGACTTGTTCCCAACTTTTGCAAACAAAATAACACACTTGTTTAAACTAGGTATCCAACCAATTAAAAAAAGTACAAACATCTTGAACAATAACATAATATTTGAAGGTCAAACTGTTATTACCCAAGGAATTATATGTTTGTTTGTTTTAACCACAAACCTACACAGTATGATATTTGTGCTTTGCCAATTGGGGGGGGGGGGCATAAATTACCTAACTATATAACTAGTATCAAAAGTATAAAAACATACATTAGAATAAAGTGAAAAGCAGTCATTATTTTATTTATGATCCAATAATTCTAAAAATGTCCATGTGTGGAGCTTTATCATCTTTGACATCTGGGATTCGATTCCTTTTCTAAGAAGAGAAATCCTCTAATCTGAGTTCAAAGGTTAAGCCTATTACAATCGGTAGAAATTCTAAGCCTCTTTTAATACATTCAGATTAGACGACTACCATACATAATATTCTTGTCAACCTCTCACCTGACGCGGGGGATTAACCTTATTTACAACACTATGGGAAATAACATTATGTACAACACTATGGATAATAATACTATGTACAACACTACGGTAAATAACATTATGTACAACACTATGGATAATAATACTATGTACAACACTACGGTAAATAACATTATGTACAACACTATGGATAATAATACTATGTACAACACTACGGTAAATAACATTATGTACAACACTATGGATAATAATACTATGTACAACACTAAAGCAAACAAACAACATTATACTAAAACCATAACTTGTATTACCTTACAGTCTGCAATATAGTCCATACAATCTGTACGACACTAAAGTAAATAACGAGTGATATTACATTAAACAAACTTCATAGCACTACAGTCGTTGATTTGGATAAAATTACAATTAACAACCCGCACGATACTCCATTCTTTAATCCAAATAATACCACAGTTAATCCAGGTAATGCTACGGTTAACAACGTGCACAACAATACAGACATTTTTCCGGACAATACTACATTTAGCAACTTGACCACACTGTAGTAATTATTCCGGGTAATACTACAGTTAACAAACTGTACGACACCACAGTGATCAATCCTGGTAATATTTTAATTAGCAACTTTCAGGATATTACAGTCATTAATCAAGTTAATATTACAGTTAATATTACATTAATCCGAGTAATATAACAGTTAATAATTAATCCAGGCAATGCTAGTTAATAACCTGCTTGAAAATGCATTCGTTAATCCGATAACACTACAGTTAATTAATCCAGGTAGTACTACAGTTATCAACCTGTACGACACTACAGTTAATTAAACCAGGTAGTACTACAGTTATCAACCTGTACCACACTACAGTTAACAACCTTCACAACATACAGTCATTTTCTGGGTAATACTTCAGTTAACAGCCTTCATTCAGAAAACTGCAATCATTAATCGAGATAACACTACAGTTAGTCATTAATCCGAGTAATATAACAGTTAATAATTAATCCAACTACTGCAGTTAACAACATGCACAACAATACAATAATTAATTTGAGTGATTTAATAACTTCAGTTTACAACTTATGCTACACTATGGTCATGACCCAGAACAATGTTATAGTTAATAGCCTGTGTGACACTATTGTAAGGAACCCATATGTTACTATACAGTTCACATACAATATGTATAAATAATACAGGCAGTAACATGCATGACCTTATACTTGATAAACTGAAATGTCTTCATAACCAGATTAACTTATATAATATAACATATGCAGCGAAGGGAATTGAATCTGTGAAGAAAGATATGGAAAATATGTATTAACATAAAGCTGAAAAAAGAATAGAATACCAAAATGTTGGATCCCAAATTATTAAACTGGGTGCTTTATCTGGCTCATTGAAACATAGAGAATCCAATAGACAATTACACCATTTTTAAAATGAAATAAGTGACCATGTACAGAGATTTTGTAAACATAAACTGGACATGTCCTTAACATAAATTGGGCAATTTCGATACAAATATGAGTGAATAAACCTCATAAAAACGAGGACAGATAGGACTGAAGTAATCAATTATTGACGAACTCCCTTCAAATTAATATAAATAATTCCGGTAAAAATCCTCGATTTATTACTTTCGCAAAATCAAATATACAGTTCGTTACAATCCTATTCTATACCTGGAGTAATTAGGCTTACGAAAGTTCAACATGAAGAATGTTCTTTAAGACATATGCTGCTCTGGGCAAGATAACCAGCGCCACTTGATTGCCTGTCATTAAATGGTTTTGTAAAAGACGGTAAATAAGTTGAAACTAAATTGTCTTTAACTACAGTTCTAAAGGTACTGTAGAATTAAGACAATCAGACGACGTCTATAACATATTTCATAATAACAAGTTCGAAACAAAAGTCGAACAATTACTAACGGAATACGGACGTAATTTTATGGTGGATGTGGAGTTTTCTATCCACGCCCTTAAAAGTCAGTTCAGATCAACTGAAGCCTCTCTTATTCACAGAACAAGGTTAATATACGGCAATGAGAGAGATTACATTCATAATGGTAACCTTTCGCTCTGGTTCTTTTCGATAATGATAGTATTTGCTAGGTTGTTACGATGGGCTAGAGAAGAAGCTTAAACAACGGGTATCAAATAGGTGACTGTTTCAGTTGTCAAATAACTACCCACTGGGCGTCAGGACATTAAACTAAAGATACCCGCACTATCTCAGCAAACACAGCCGCGCTTTTGACCTGGTGTACACAATGGATTTACCGTTCGGAGCAGTAATTGTAGTATTGTTTTCTCTCTTACATGACTATCCCTAGCGTATGACCTCACTCAGTCGTCATGAAAATAACATAGGTTTTTCTGAACGCCTCTTTGTCATTGTTCCGCCCAAACAAATATCGTCTGCTTTTTGAGCTCTAATTCATAATGTAAGTCCTAGAGTTATTAGGAGTGGCACAGGGTGCGCTGTGTATGTCACGTACGGGAAAGGACATGGAAAACACTACAGGTGCGAGAACACTTTCTGTCTGAGACTGCAACCAGGTGCTATCCATCAAATGGAATCTCAGAACACGCCTAACAGGATTTAAAACAACTGCCTACTATACATACCAGCAAAGCTACACAGTAAAGGTGCTCACGAGGAATAGTTTGGATAAAATGTTGATGGCACTTATTTTGATTGCGAATCGAGCAATAAGACACCATCTTATAGTTTCCAGTCACAATTACTCTTATGTGTTTAATGGCTCACTTAGTAATGATTCGAGTTACTCCTAGGTGTTTGATGACTCACTTTCTAATACTTAATGTTACTCTTATGTGCTTTTTGACCCAATTGGTAATACTTTGAGTTCCTTTTACGTGTATGATGACTCATTTGGTAATACTTTGTGTTATTTTTACGTGTTTGTGACTCATTTGGTAATACTTTGTGTTACTTTTACGTGTTTGATGACTCACTGGATAGTACTTTGTGTTATTCTTATCTGTATTTTGAGCCACTTGTTAATATTTTGAATGAGTTTTAGTGTTTGATGACTTTGTGTGTGTTTAATGACTCACTTGGTAATACTTTGTGTTACTGTTGTGTGTTTGATGACTCATTTGGTAACAGCTTGACCCTTCAGTTTTATTTGGCCACAGTTACTGTTAAGTGGTGAACGGATTATTTAGTAACAACTGTCGTTTCTCAATGAACTATCATTAAAGAAACAAATGTCGATTTTCAGTCAACAAGTGGCTGTAAAATGTTTAGTGGATCACTTGGTACTAACTGTGACATCTCAGCGAATACTAAAATCCAGTTTATTGGTAAACATTTGGTGGAACACTTGGTGTGCCCACTGTGACTTTTTAATTAGTAATAAAGTTTGCCGATAAGAATTAGATAGATCATTTTGTAGCGACTGTAATTCCTCAGAAGGTAATAAAGTGAAAATGTTTGGATAACAGTTTAGTGGATCACGCGATACTGTGACTAAACTGAAACTAATAAAGCAAAAAATTGTTTAGTTTTTTTTCATTTGAAGACATTGGAAGGTGACCTACGGATCATTTCTTAGGTTGCCATTACGGTTGAATCTCCTGACTTTCAGTCGTAACGACTATATAGTGATTGGTGGAATACAATTTATTTAAAACAATTACGAATTAATGTTCAGGATTACTAGTATAAGTCCAGTAAAAATGCACTTTCGGATAACAACTGAATTAGTATCAAACGAAAGCAATGCCTCTATGGTTTGTAAAATACAGTGAACACTGAATATTATGCAAGATGTCGAAAGCTTGCTCTTTCTACGGACAAGTCAAACGAGTTTTAATGGGACTGGATTCCAGCCAGTTTTATAAGGTTTCGTACAAGCAAAAAAAAAGATAATCACTGTCAATCAACGCGCTATCTTAACTAGCTGAGGTAGAAGGATATCTGTCACTGCCAATAGAAAAGTTATTAGCCTTATTTGAAAGAAGATTCGCTACTGACACTTTACATATAAGATTTGAAAATATCGTCTCAAAATTGTGTGGCTTAGTTTTCCTGCATTTTACCTCCCTATAGATTTAGGGACAAAATGTTATCGTTAAAAGGAGTTAATGTCTACAGTTAATAATGGAATTTTTACATTAACAACCTGAAATTTTTCAACAAATTATTACGAATATTAGCCTTATATTTCGATCATCTACAGTGGTATTTAGAGACTGGCTAAGCATTAACCTGTTTATTCTGCTTCCACAGTGGTAGGAAAAGAATACCCATTTTTTTCATTTTATACAGCGGTAGGAAATAAACAAAAATGTAGGGAATTGCTGTACAATTCTATCTTATACAGAGTCTAGCAGAATTATGTGTATGAATTAACATTTCTAAATTCTACAGAGTAATGTCAAAATCCATAAGTCATTTTTCAAAGATAGTGATAATAAAAATTAGAAAGACATCTTTAATTTATTTGATTATTTAAGTATAATTGCTAGGAAAATATTTAGGACAACACAAAAACATTGTTTTAAGCACTTGGATAAACATTTTCAATCTAAGTTTATTTAATTTATTGTTGAGAATCCTTGCTCGTGAAATGAAACAGTAGAAAAATAAAGATATGAATACTTAGAAAAACACCTTCAACTTGGATTTATTGTTTAAGAATCATTACTGGTCAAATGATTAGATCAACCAATAATAATATTCTAAGGATTTACAAATATAAGGTTTGATTTACTGTCTAAAAACTTTACTTTTAAAGTTTAAGATCAAACTATAATAATATTTTACGGATTTATTGAATTTATTGCTCAGCCAATCTTGCAAGGCAGAAAAGTAAGTGAAAGCTATAATGATTAATTAATGATTTAAGAAGAATTTCTAAGACATGATTTATCGTTCAAGTATTCTTGCATGTTAAAAGTGTAAGTCAAAATAATGATTTAAGGATTTCGTAATACGCCTTAAATTGAAATCATTACTTAAGCAATCCTGAAAGCCAAACGTGTAGATTTGAACAATAATAAATGTTTAAAGATTTAAGAAGACGTCTTGAGGTTAAACTTATTAGTCAAGCATCAATGGAGGTCAAATTTTTAATTCTAGCTTTATGTCATTTACATTTAGGACAACTGTTAATACCTAAGTTTTGTTTGACTTCTAAATGATATTAGATTAAAGAAAATATACAATTTTCTACGTATTTTGCTTGTAGTTAGCACTGTTTGGTTAGGCCCATCTAAGTCGGTTAGTTTTCTAATAGAAGCTTTTTGCTAAGTCTAAACGTAAAGTCACGCTTTGTGTGCATCTTGTAACGTGCTATTTGATATAAAGTTTTATAGCTTAAACTAAAGATCTATTCACTTGTAACTGCATAGCGTAATTCATAACACCTTATTTAAAGAAAGGAATACATGTAAATGTCCGCGTAGATTCTTACATTAATATTTGATAGGCTAAAAGATAAAAAACCATACGCGTAGAAAAGTTTAACCCTTCTAAGTACTGTTTCATCATATTATTATTACTTTTTTAACTTTTTATTTGTATTTGGGTACACCTTTAAACATGCACATTTATCGGACAGCTCTCATAGCATACATTTTTATAAATATACACAGTTCTCATAGTATTCATCTTCATAAACATACACAGTTCTCATAGTATTCATGTTCATGAATACACACAGTTCTTATAGTGTTCATCTTCATAAATATACACAGTTCTCATAGTGTTCGTGTTCATAAACATACACAGTTCTCATAGTATTCATCTTCATAAATATACACAGTTTTCATAGTATTCATGTTCATGAATATACGCTGTTCTCATAGCAAAGATCTTCATTAATATACACAGTTCTCATAGTATACAGGTTCATAAATATACACAGTTCTCATAGTATTCATGTTTATAAACATACACAGTTCTCACAGTATTCATTTTCATGAATACACACAGTTCTCATAGTTTTCATTTTAATGAACATACACAGTTCTCATATTATTCATTTTAATGAATACACACAGTTCTCATAGTTTTCATTTTAATGAACATACACAGTTTTCATATTATTCATTTTAATGAATATACACAGTTCTCATAGTTTTCATTTTAATGAATATACACAGTTCTCATAGTTTTCATTTTAATGAATATACACGGTTCTCATAGTTTTCATTTTAATGAATATACACAGTTCTCCGTGTGATGACATTTCTATGAAAACGCGGTTCTTAAATGATATAGTTTTGTCTTGTGTGGATATATTGCTGGTCAAATGATTAAGGTGGATTTTGGGTGTTTATCAAGTGTTGAAATTAAGGATGGTTCTTAATCGTTGTTGCTTTTAGAATATTTTTAAAAAATTAGGGGTGACAACCATACTCACGAGGGGCATCGTGATTCAGTAATATCGCGCTTTGGACTAGTAGTCGGATTGATACGAGTTCGAAGCTGGCCTTCCTTATGTTGTGGTGTCCTTGAGCAAGACACGTTACTCCCCTTGTTCCAGTCTACCCAGCCGTATGATGGGCACCTAAATGTTAGCTAAAGTTAACCTGCGATGGACTGGCATCCCGTCCGGGTGAAGTGGGTTACCATTCTCATTCGTTTGTGCCATTCATTATAACCGGAATTCGAAAGTACCGGCCGTATGTGCCTTGTAAAGGCACGGGAAGGAATTGACATTTTAACTAATCATACCTACAAATGACTGCTGACGGTGGATGGTAGTAGGTGTTGGGACGTTTTTTTTTTCTTTACAGCACTCAATACCTAACTTACCTTCCCTAACAGGTATCTCGTTATTTATTTGCATCGTTTTTATTATGTCTGATATACGGAATATTACTTCAGATATTTTCCTTTAAAAGTTATAACTTTTGTATTTCATTGAGAAATGGTATTTTGTTTTATATATGTAGTTAGTTATTCATGAAATTTTGATAACTTTATATAGTTAAAATCCGTTATAAATAACGCCTTTAGTTTTAACTTTGGTTTGTATAAACATTTCATCATTGTTATGTAGTGTTAATTTTATAACCTATATTTAATTGCTTCAGTTTGTAGTATTAGATCATTTTTTAATTTATTTATGTATGTATATCTATCTTTTTACTTACATATGTATAGATATATATCAGCATACAATAATAAAGACATTCAACTTTGTACTACAGTGCTTAAAACAAAACGATATTACTTGCTTTTTGTTGTCATAAATGTGTAAACCATATATACGTGTGTGTGTGTTTGTGTGTACATATACACACACACACATATATATATAAATCAAAAATTCTATTGCTAATATAGGAAATTAACTGTCATTAGGAGATTAAATAAGTACTATAAAATAATAGTGAACTTCATACAAAAAAAAACAGAAACAACATTATGATGAAACTGAAAAATCTAAATTATTCTTCCATTACCAGTCTTTTTTTAAGTCATAATGGATAATGTCTGTGGCCATAGCACCCAAACGCTCTGGGGATATTCCGTCTATCAAACAAGATCTAAACGCCGATGTCGAACTAGCCAGCAACTAAGGAGAATCAGTTAAGGGCTGAGAGTTGAGTGCTTGAACCTACAACGTCTCTTCCACTGTCTGCAGCCAGTTGTGGGAAGGCAGTAACCCTTGATATTTAAATATAACCTTAAAATAAAATTAAACCACCAATAAAAAACGGATTAAAAATGTTATGCTTTTCTAGGTATAAGATAGATATTTCTTTCAATATCTTTAAGAATAAAACAAGAGAAATTCAAGTACAATTCATCATTAGACCTATCGATAAAACTGGTGGTAAATTTTGGTTTTATATTATATGCAAAAATGTTAACCAATGAAATCAATACAACAAACACATTTACAAAACGCACTTTAAATTAAGATACAATTATTATTAATTCAAAGAAAGCCATTAAAAATGGAGTATGAATAGATTGTTTGTTTTGGAATTTCGCGCAAAGCTACACGAGGGCTATCTGCGCTAGCCGTCCCTAATTTAGCAGTGTAAGACTAAAGGGAAGGCAGCTAGTCATCATCACCCACCGCCAACTCTTAGGCTACTCTTTTACCAACGAATAGTGGGATTGACCGTCACATTATAACGCCCCCACGGCTGAAAGAGCGAGCATGTTTGGTGGGATGCGGATTCGAACCCGCGACCCTCAGATTGTGAGTTGAGCGCCTTATCCACCTGGCCATGCCGGGCTTTCGCGCTTTGCTCTACTTTACTTTACATGTATAATTTCGAATGAGGTTATTAGTCTTTTTTTTTTTTTTTTTTGCATCAGTTATATTTTCTGTACATTTCTCTTTCTCAGTATGAGCAACGCTGTTAGAAAGAAATGTTGCTTTTTTTGTATTTAGACTAAAAAAGAACAAAAATTGTTACAAGAACCGTTATGAAGAAACTTACTCATTGTACTATGTTGAATATTTATATATTATTCACGTTTTCAATAAATTATTGATGATTTGGGAAACTTCTCTCTTTTATTGTGTGTCTTAAGGTGGTTGAAATCATTACTCTTTGTAGAAATTTTATTGGATGGCTAGACTTCCACTTTAACCATAAGGCACATTTTATTTTACGTACGTGAAATACTGTCTTTCAAAACTGAAGGATAAAATATACAATATATATCTCTTTTTAAAACAGACCACCCAAATGAAGAGAATTTTTTTCTTAATAGTCACGTATTACAAGGGTTAATATATTGCCTTCCCCTCTAGTCTTCTACAACTTACCATCGTCATCTTTTAACACGGATGTTACATAGTAATTACGGGGTAGTCGAAAAATCATCAATTTCCGGGCCTTCACCTCCTTTCCAATTTTTAGCGTTCCGATGTAAAACGTCATCGCCTCGAGCAGCACGTGTATGTATTATTATTTTCTTTTGGTAGAGTTCGTTCTTCACGAGACAATATGTTTAGTTGTTTAGTACAAAGAAAGGGGCAAGCTCTCGACATTTTGAGAAACAGAACGTAATGAATAAACACCATTAAACCCCAAAATGCCACAATTTATTATTAGGAACAGGCTATCTAGCAAGCGGGAGGGAAAAAATCATATAAATGAATTCAAATAACAAAAGCGCAAAGTCTGAGAATGGAAGAAGATATATAATTATGTATATTGTTACGTATCTGCTCGTTATTCTTTCTTGATACAACTTTTTGTAATACACAGAATTTCCACAGTCACTTTAGACTTAACAGCCTTTATAACACACGCTAAAAATCACAGTGATTCACACACTTTACTTACGGTGCCTACTGTTCGTTTGATTCGATTATCTATCTCTTCAATATATCTGCATATCTATCTATCTATGCCCTCCCGCTGGTTTTTCTCGCCAGGCTTATGTACTAAAAAAAAGAGGGCGCCTGACAAACACTAGGACACTCGCGGAGTTCCACGATAATTCATGATCCTTTTGTAAACTCCAGCGTGCATGCTCCCAGCGTCGCGTGACTTCCGCTGTCATAACAATATTAAATTACTAGCCCTTGCTACAACGCTTGCTTTTGTGTGATATGTTGTTCATCTAGTCCTTGGTTCATAAAAAACCTGACAACATAGAAATATATTTTTAAATAAAGCTGTTTATAAAATCGATATTTTTGACTCATATCAGAAAGAAATGTTTGACATTGATATATATAACATGACCGATATTATGATATGATAATTTCATTTAAGCTCCTAATTTCTATCCAACTGCCTATTTTTCTCTATTTTTTCCATTCGTACATAGCAGTTTTTAATTTTTATTTCATTAAATAATTTTATAAAATTAAACACTGGAAAAAGTGTAAACATAACTAGGTAAAACGTTTCAACAATTCCTCATTAAATTATTTTGTTTGGTCAAATTTAATATAAAAAAGTTCTGGAAACGAAGCTATGGATGATAGTAGTATGATCCTGGACTAATTACAAGAACAAAGCTATGGATGATAGTAGTATCATCCTGGACTAATTACAAGAACAAAGATATGGATGATAGTAGTATGATCCTGGACTAATTACAAGAACAAAACTATGAATGATAGTAGGATGATCCTGAACTAAGTACCAGAACAAAACTATAGATGATAGTAGTATGATCCTGGACTAATTACAAGAACAAAGCTATGGATGATAGTAGTATCATCCTGGAATAATTACAAGAATAAAGCTATGGATGATAGTAGTATGATCCTGGACTAATTACACGAACAAAGCTATGGATGATAGTAGTATGATCCTGGACTAATTACAAGAACAAAGCTATGGATGATAGTAGTATGATCCTGGACTAATTACAAGAACAAAGCTATGGATGATAGTAGTATGATCCTG
>NW_013671039.1:49691-59708 GCF_000517525.1 Limulus polyphemus
CGTATGAATAGAGATTCGACTTGTTCTAACTTACCATTTTATATGCAATTCCGAAATTACATAAAATTACTGTTAAGTTCAGGTTTATTACAAATTCTTTAAATACAGTTACTAAATCTCTTACTTTTGCACTCAATAATATTTTAGGTGTTTTATTTGAAAAATAAAGTTACTGTTACCAAATGATTCGGACCACTATTTTTGGATCATTAAAAACAATATTCCGGTTTTAGAATGCTTAATTAACTTTAATTTTTTTGAAAATAGACAATTATGTTAGTACTTATGATTTTACTATATTATATACTGAAATAAATCTGAAAGATTTAATCAGGGTTTGTAACTACCAACTTGATAAATTTATAGATACAGAAATAATTATTCTAAAATTTGAATTCACTAAACATCAATGTAAAAATATACTTAATTTTTGTATCTATAATAGTTATAAAAGAAGTGTATAAACAAACAGTGGATATTCCGATGGATGCTAATTTCTCTTCAAACATGGCCAACTTTTATCTGTTTTTCTATGAAAATTAATTTTTGAAACAGGAATTAAAGTCTAATTTATACATTTATACTTTTTGTTACATAGATTATCTAATCTCTATCAACAATTTGAATTTTAATCTAAGCCTAAGATATCCAAAGGAACTTATAACAGAATGCAGCAATAGCAGTGATATTCATGTAAATTACTTAGATTTAGATATTAATTTTCTAAAAGGCAGACTACAGTTGACTATTTTTGAAGAAAGAAGGGAATTTGATTTTCCCATCCTTTATCTACTCACCCCCTAATAATGTTGTTCCGTCTACACTGTTAAAAGGAATTATTATCTCCCAATTATTTGCCCCCAGTGACAGCGGTATGTCTCTGCGCACTTACATCGCTAGAAACCGGGATTCGATACCCGTGGTGGGCTGAGCACAGATAGCCCATTGTGTAGCTTTGTGCTTAACTTCAAACAAACAATCAATCTCCCAGTTAAAAAGATTTTTAACAGTTGTAATAATAGTAATTCTTTTATGGATAATATTCAGTTATGCATAAATAAATTGAAGAATAATGGTTATTAAAAACTGGCATACAAAAAAATGTTCATTCTTTTTTTATTATAAATATGAAACTATATTAAAAAGTAAACTCTCGATCACGGAAACTACATTGTGGAGAACTTAGAGGTCATTAGTTACTTAAAGTCATCCTTGGCTTATAAGTAACCAACTTTAAAACTTTTAAATATTTGTTCAGAATACCGGACGGAAAGACCAGTAGTTTCAGTTAGCTGGGCTTGTCTCAGCTCACCCGATTTATATTTGAATAAATTTTCAAGACAAATGGAGAAAGATGTGGGCTTAAGAACTATTAAGGTAAGGGTTTTTAGTTCTGTTTAACATCACTCTGTAATTATTAAATAAAAGGGTGTAGGTTGGAAAAGCTTCAGCCATGAAACTTCTTACTAGCGGATGCGAAAAGATTTTAAAAAAAAATGTTTCTTCGAACTAAATAAAACCATCTATTTTAGGACTGTCTATTTCCACTATAAGAATATGTTTTTATATCTCGTAATATCAAAAAGAAGGGTGGAGATTGAAAGTTTTACATTGTAGAATTTTGGGATGGTTTAATTATATTTAAGGTTATATCTGATGGTTTTCAAACTATTCGAAAGTGCTCGAGTTTTGGGTCTCGTTTGAAAACCACTGCAACTTTTGTATGTGATCCTGTGTGCTAACTTCTTAGTCATAATTTAAGGTTATTTCTAAATATTAAGGATAACTGCCTTCCCACAGCGAAAGGTAGTAGCAGTTGAGACGTTGTAGGTTCAAGCACTCAACTCTTAATCCTTAACTGATTCTCCTTAGTTGCTGGCGAGTTTGACATCGGTGTCTGGATCGTGTCTGATAGATGGAATATCCCCAATGCGTGTGGGTGCTATGGCCACATACATTACCCGTTACGACTTAAAGATGACAACGAGTACTAGTAATCTTGTATATATATATTGCGAACTGTGGCGTCTCTCTGAGCATTCGTCTGTCTTCCATTTGAAAACTGCGCACTCAAGCAAAGCTCAACATTCACTTTCGAAATGACGGGAGAACAGGCATGAATAGTTTTGATGACAAATTCTATTTCATGAGCAGGATATTCTGTTTGTTTGAAGTTAAGCACAAAGCTACACAATGGGTCATCTGTGCTCTGCCCACTACGGGTATCGAAACCCGGTTTCTAGCGTTGTAAGTCCGCAGACATACCGCTGTGCCACTGGGGGGAGGGCGATATTCTGCTCTAAATTGTTAGAAATTAATAACACCATCATTCACATTTCAAAATGTGACGTAATGTAAAGAATATAAATGTAGATTTACCGTATGTTATTGTTCTTAACATTAATGAAATTCTCAACAATTACTTTTCACGATAGGCGGTATAAGTAGCTCTGAGTGAAACCAAGAGTAAACCACAATTAACTTTTTAAAGTCTATGAAATAATTTAAAATGATTAACTTAAACTCTTCCCGTCACCAGGGACGGATACTTTTGCTAGATTAACTTAAACTTTTCCCGTCATTTGGGACGGATACTTTTGCTAGATTAACTTAAACTATTCCCGTCACTGGGGACGGATACTTTTGCTAGATTAACTTAAACTTTTCCCGTCACTGGGGACGAATACTTTTGCTAGATTAACTTAAGCTTCTCCCGTCACTAGGGAGGGATACTTTTGCTAGATTAACTTAAACTTTTCTCATCACTGGGGACGGATACTTTTGCTAGATTAACTTAAACTTTTCCCGTCACTGGGGAGGGATACTTTTGCTAGATTAACTTAAACTTTTACGTCACTGGGGACGGATACTTTTGCTAGATTAACTTTAACCTTTCCGTCACTGGGGACGGATACTTTTGCTAGATTAACTTAAACTTTTCCCGACACTGGGGAGGGATACTTTTGCTTGTGGAAGAATAATTTTGAATTTTTAGTTTCCTTATATTGTTGCTTTTGTTTTGTACATATATATCTATGTGTATAATACATTCATATGAGCTTGATGTAATGAGTTAACGTCTATGGGAAAACAGAAGCTGTGCGTTTTTGTGATAATCAAAACAAACTGCTCTTTTGCGTTGAGAATGTATTGATATGAACACAGACTAAAATCAACATTTAGATAAGAACACAGACTAAAACCAACGTTTAGATATGAACACAGACAAGATACCAACGAAAACGTTTACATCCAACGTTAACCATGTGCACCTGAAAAGGAACATTAATTTTTTTATGCACTAATAAGTCGTAAGTATGCTGTCCTAGAAAAGTAAAGAGACTCTATAACATTTGTATATGTTTTTCATCGTAACATATTTCAGTTCTTTGATATCATCATACAACCTTGTTCTTGACATGAATCGTTCACGTGTATAATGAATGTGTTTTTTTGTTGTTTTTTTACCTTGGGTGATGGAAAAGCTTCTCATCGAGAGAGGTCAAGCGAACTGTTGGGTTTTAGTCGGTTGTTTATTACCACCGACAGCTTGATAAGTAGAAACGACAAAGAGGCAGGATGTTGTTTAGTAATAGGAACACTGGTTTGGAAAGTGTGCAGGTGATTAGTTAGTCTGAAGAACAGGCTCTGAGGAAATGATGTAGTTGCGCATGTCTGTCTCTCTAGCCCCATTTAGGCAGGGTAAATTTAACATGTATTAAAAAGTTCTATTCAGTTTACATTTACTACAGTTAAAGTGTAGTTAATCCAGGCTAGAAAATGAACAAGTGTATTTTACGTTAGTTTTTAACCTAAAAGCTAACAGTTTATCAAATATTAAAAGGTTAAAAATTCAAGGTAAATAAATGACGTTCTTCGATTGGGTGTTTGAATTAGCTTACGTTTGGAAAACCTTCAGCCATGAAACCTCTTGCTAGCGGTTTCATATAAACATATATTTTAGTCTTAAGGACGCGTGAGTCGTTATGAAAAATGTATAATTTACTTTCAAAGATACCGTAGTGAAGAGGTAAACTGATTGTGTGTTCTTCACGTAGCTTTCATTTCTTCTCAGGTATTAATAAACATCATTTGATTCATTTAAGATTCAATTACCGTGTCTTAAAACCGGTTAGAGCTTGTCGATTTCGTTTTAACGCGTGATAGATCCCGCGAATCTAAAGATATCAAAATCACGAAGAATTCGAATTCTGAAACATACGGAAATTATTAATGAAAGGAGAGATGAAATTATTTACAGTTATATTTTAGTTTCGTAAATAGAAAGGCTATAATTTATTGCGTTACCAGAAAAAACATTATTACTGATTTTGTTCTATTTTTCTGAACGGACTATAATTTTCTTGAAGAAATTAAAATTAACATTAGGCACATTTTCAACACCCAAGATTACAGTATCTTTGCTGTGAGTAAGTTGCTAAAAGCTTGATAAATTTCAAGCTACAGTGCTATATTTTTACTGTGAGTAAGTTGCTGAAAGCTTGATAAATTTCAAGCTACAGTGCTATATTTTTACTGTGAGTAAGTTGCTAAAAGCTTGATAAATTTCAAGCTACAGTGCTATATTTTTACTGTGAGTAAGTTGCTAAAAGCTTGATAAATTTCAAGCTACAGTGCTATATTTTTACTGTGAGTAAGTTGCTAAAAGTTTGATAAATTTCAAGCTTACTGTGTGTAAGTAAGTTTTCGAAAGTCTGAGAGATTTAAGATTACAGTATTATGTTTTTAATTTTCAGGCAGTGAGTTGATTTATTTGTTTCGTAATTTCTTTATGATTTTTTAAATCCCTACATTGTTGACTACCATACGTTTTAACAATTTGGATGTTTTGCTATTTCGATAGGGAAATAAAGAATTTCTCAAACTTCATCAGGTAACATATTAAGCTGGCTGATTCATTGAAACTTTTCCCTATCGGTCCTATAATAATAAAAGTTAAAATGTGTTTGGTATAATAGACAGGAACCAAGTAGGGGTGCGTAATTTAATCTGCGATTCAGGCGTTTCAGTGCGTATAGTTTATGCTTCATGTTACGCGTCATTTATTCCAGTCGTATTTATTTTTCTGTATAGGCTAAACTGTTTCCAAAAATATGTCAGCTCCACAATGAGCTATCTGCGCTTTGCCTACCACAGGTATCGAAACTCGGTTTCTATCGTTGTTAGCCCGCAAACGCGCACCTCTTGAACTTTCCCACTGAATATAAATCTATTCTTATTTTTGTTAATTCTAGCATTACATCTAATAGCGTTCGCAACATAAATGGATTAAGTATCTGGATTAGTTTTTATTGAAACCAAGTAACTAAAAACTGTGTTTTGACTAAGTATTTCATTTCTTAGTTAAGAATCTTCGTAAACGTAGGAAGCCCTAGCCTTATTTGTTTTGTTTTCTTTCAGACACCCTGAGTATATCAAGTATATGTTTATTGTATTAAGACTTTAAACAATGTGTAATACTTCTGAAGCGAGGAACCTACTGGGTAAATCATTGAATACAATACAAGTTTTCAGGCCCCCTAGTGGCACAGCAGTAGAAACCGGGTTTCGATACCCGTGGTGGGTAGAGCACAGATAACCCATTGTGTAGCTTTGTGCTTAACTACATTCCCTTGATTAGCATCGGTTGTGTTTCACCTACTGAGGTCAAAGTCATTTCCTATAACTCTAAACAAAACTAGTTTATTCTTTCTCAATACAACTTTGCAATACACTTAATTTCCACAGTCATTTTTACTTAAACACACGCTATAATTCACAACGATTCACGCACTTTACTTACGACTTGACTCGACTATCTGTTTATATATCTCCCCGTCTATCTGCCATTATTTCCGCTTTATTTGCCGGGCTTATATACAAAAACAGAGGGCGTCTGGCAAACACTAGAATTGTCAGGAACAGTCATGATCCTTCTAGAAACTCATGACGTGTTACCAACGTCACGTGACTTCCGCTGTCGTAACAGTATGTTTTAATGATTGACATACGTACTACTATTTCGATGACGAGGAACCCACTTTGAGACTAATAATGGTTGGAGACGGCTTGAATGGGTAATGAAGAAAAACTTTAATACAGGTTTAACATAACAGCAAATGTACAACGTTTCGACAAGGTTTTGTCATCATCAGGTACCAAGTTTTTCTTCATTACCCATTCAAGCCGTCTCCAACCATTATTATACGTACTACTATGTATGTTTATTTTATATATTTAAGTAGATAATATTCAATATACTATAGAATAATACTTGATGTGTTTTTTATGTATTTACTACAAACAATATCGGGGTTTTTTATTTATCAATTCTTAGTGTATTACGTTAAATTGTCATGATATCACAAGGACTCGTATTACGGGTCAAACTTCCTAAAACATTTATCATTAAATGTGGACACTTATTTGAACTAATACACACTGACGTTTGGTACAGTGCACACAGATTAGGTTATTTCACCTATCGATGTAATATTATATCAAAAAATGAAAGAAGAGAAACTGTATTTAATTGTATAGTATAAATTTTCAAACATGTCAATGTTAAATATGCAGCTTGGTAAATGTTATAACAACAGCTGCCAGATGTCTTGCAGAGATAGGGAGTGGGCCGTCTTAGCAACATCGGTTCTTTGATTATCACTACTATGGCTAGGAGAGAAATCACGCTAATAATAATAAATTTGTTTTTGTTATTCTGGGGTTTATTCTCGGTTTTGATGTTGCATAATTTATTAACTTTCATTGCACTGATTTATGATGTTTTTTCATATAATCATACTTTGAGCGAAGATATGAGTAATTCTAATTCATTATTATGTTGGATATTAAGGAGAACTTCAATAGTGCATTTGAACATTTGTAATATCTGTAGTATACAGTGTGCAGATTTTTATTCAAGATACTTGTATATGTATGCTGTTTTCCTACGAACTTTTGTGCTAAATCCTGTTAGTTTGTGAAATTACTATTGGGAGAATGTTGTTGATATGATTTAATAAGCATTCTCTTTCACTGTACAAGATATAATCGTCTACATGTCTCACCCGTTACAAGTAGTTAGTTGTAATTGGCTACAGTAAAAGTTTCTCGCTATTACAAGCACGCATTTATTTTCATTAGAAGTTTTTGGTACAAATATATATAATTTTTTTTTTCTAATAAAACATTAGTTTCAGCTTAGATTCGATAAGCACACTATATTTTCAGTTCCTAATTCACAAATATTCATAAAAAGATGAAATCAAACATTATCTCAAGAATATAAAGATTTTCAATTAGGCTTCGTGATATATTAATAGTTTTACGGTGTAAAAGAAAAAAATCTAAGAATCTTCTAATTTTGTCTTTAAGTAGAAATATTAATATCATTTGTAAGAAGAACCTATTGAAAGTCAGATCCTTAGATTCTCTGAATTCAATAAAAACTGTATATGGAAGTATGCTGCAAATCGAATATTTACATTATTTTAGACTAAAGATAAAGCTATAAATGTAAGTATATGAAATATCAGATATTTTACACTATACGGGCTCAGGAAGAAAAACAAAGAACAACCCGCAATAAAAATATGTTATGTGGAATAGAAAAAAAATTATTGAAAAAAAAATAGGAACGTAAACTCTGGACGGTCCTGATAAAATAAAGATATTTATACTACCTACAAACTCAAGAACATGATAGTGAATTAGTAATAGATGTACATGGCAATTAAATATATATGTATTGTTGATATTATTTAATTATTGTATTTATACATTTATATTAACGAAACGGCCACTAGGTGGGTAAAGTAGCCGTCTGAATGTATCTTGTTACAAAATCACGTACATTGTCTTCCGAAGATAATACGTTATTTGATGACTGTTTGGAATGTATATTGTTGAAACATGAAAATGACAGAAGAAATTATACGTTTTAGTTCAGTCATGAGAAAGAACGATCTGAAGTTAAAGGTTTCTCGGCTTCAGAATTGTATCCTTAAATTTTGAGAAAGGTTATTTTTGTAACTGAATTCTACAGATAAATTGTGTAACTGTTTTAGACAGATCAATTAATAACATTTAAGAAAATTAAGTTTCTTCCTTCTGTTGCTATGACAAAGTTTGTCCTTGGTACCTCGATCGTTGTTACCTTGGTTGTGTCACGTGCTCAGGACCTGAACTCACGCCCTTCCTTCCTCTCTCCCTGTTACCCAACTTCCCGCGCTCCCGTTGCCATGGTCACAGTTGAATGACTGTCGGGGAACAAACGCACAGCTCAAGTTTCGGGACAATCTAGCATGGGCGTACCGGTTAATTTAGAGTCATAACAGTACCGTGATCCCAGCATGAGTTCTAAATCTGCTTTTTGTGCTGTTTCTACGTCACTGGTTATGAACCTACAGAGTTCTCCTATCATTTATAATAGACACTGTCAGTTATGTCACAATTATCATATTTAAATATCATAGATATGATAGGAGCAATATCAATTGTAGAAGTACCTAATAAGAAAACGCGACTAACGCATAGTTACGTATTATATATTAAATAATATCTCGTGATGTTAAAAAAAAAAGAACAAAGCAAGAACCCTAAATTATACATTCAACCATTCTAATATCTAACTTCCAAGCTATTAAGACATTGATTTATAGTCCTATTTCAGTATAAGAAAATACATTGAACAATTGAACATATTTCATCTTAAGTTTGTCCATTTGATTAGAAGGTTCATCGATACAAGCAAGGTGAGGTGTTAATTACAAATATAAACTAAATACCTGTTCATTTTGTAAGAGCTTCCTAATCTTTGTTATTTTTCATAATGTTCAGAGGCGTGTTTGGACATAACTCTTAAAGTGCAATGACAGTTACAACAGTTTCTACTTGGGTCTGACAGTACTGTGACAGTTACAACCGTTTGTGCTCGGAGCTGACAGTACTGTGACAGTTACAATAGTTTGTGCTCGGATCTGACAGTACTGTGACAGTTACAATAGTTTGTACACGGCTCTGATGAAGGAAGGGTGTTAGTTTAAAACATTATCAAAAGATAGAGGATCTTTCGAGTTGATTTTTAAACCAAGTTTTTATATTCTTTACTCTACAAAAAGTATCTTTTGGGGGGGGTCTCCTTTTTTGAACAGTCACAGTTTGATAATTCATACTCAGGTTCCCATCGTCCCCAACAGCCTTATGGAATGTCCGCCTGTATATTATCGCGTTGTATTTATTTACCTTATAACAGCCTTTATTTAAGGATATTTACATGGTTGCTATCAGCACATTGATCTGACCTACGTCATTGAATGAGAGTGCATCTGTTTGCTATGTACATCAACGATACATTACTTTTCTAAAAACCAACCAATAATAACGGACAGGAATGCTACACATATTTCTCGACACTGGTAATTCCACAGCCATATAAAAACGTATTGTTACGACAGCGGAAGTCACGCGACACTGGGAGCATGGGCGCTGGAGTTTCTAGAAGGATCATGAATTTTCCTGGCAACTCTAGTTGGTTCGAGGCGCCCTCTTGTTTCTAGTATATAAGCCTGGCAAAGAAAGCCACCGAGATTGGCAGATAGATTGGAGAGATATAGATAGATTGAAGAGATAAATAATTGAGTGAAGCGAACAGTAGGCGCCATAAGTAAAGTGTGTGAATCACTGTGATTTATAGCGTGTGTTATAAAAGTAGTTAAGTTTAACGTACTGATTGGAAATTCTGTGTATTACAAAGTTGTATCTAGAAAGAATAAACTAGTTTTATTTAAGAAAGGAACAGAGACGTAACAGTATTATTCGATGGTTGCCAGTATAAAAATGTATGAGCTTATCGTTGTTACATTAAAAACGTACTTTCATATTGTTACGTATCTGATTGTTTATTAATTTCCAGTATAAATTCTTTCCGAGGAACTTCAGCGATACAAGTCCCTTCTTGATTAAAACTAGTTTATTCTTTCTCGATACAACTTTGTAATACACAGAATGTCCACAGTC
>NW_013671039.1:59729-63420 GCF_000517525.1 Limulus polyphemus
GCCTACTGTTCGCTTCACTCAATTATCTATCACTTCAATATCTATCTATAGCTCTTCAATCAATCATCCCGCAGGCTTTAACTGCTTATATACAAAAAAGGTGGGGGCATCCCGAACACACTAGGAAATTCATGATCATTCGAGAAACTCGTCGCGTGACTTCCGCTGTCGTAACAATATTGTTGTTACTTTAAAAACGTAGCCCCCTCCCTCAGTGTCTCAGCGTCAAGTCTGCAGGCTTACGACGCTAAAAATGGTGTTTCGATACACGTGGTGGACAGAATTCAACTACTCACTGTGTAGCTTTGCTCTTAAAAACAACTAACCAAACAATTGAAATTGTAATTTTATATTGTTATTAAAGTACTTTTCTTACTCTTCCGGAAGTTATGTATAATCTTTATTTCTTGCTAGGCTGGACTACAGTTGGGTTCTGTCTGAAAGATACTAATAGCATATTTATTAAATTCTTCAACGACTTCAAAATTATTCCACTCTTAAAGTAATATTTGTTTGAAAACCTTACGAATGCAATGTGCTAACTGTCGAGATGTTGAATTTAAGATAGAAGTAAACAAACACATGAGTTTCAAACGTTTTTTCTGTGTTATTAACTGGACTAGTTGCGCCTAATTAAGTATATGTATGGAGCTAGAGAACTGGTAAGTAGATATTTTATTATCATCTCCCCACCCTTCAAATTTCATTTACATGTACAAATCTAAGCACTTATGAGTGAAAGCCGGTGAGAATACGTTGTATTTTAAACACACTACTTCTTCCAAATCCAGTATGGACGAAGCTTTTCGTTCAATAGAAGCTCATCAGGCCAGTTGGGATACAGACATAGTAATGATGTCAACAACAACAACATAAGCGTTATTTCATTCCGATACCGGGGGCACCGGCGGGGTTAAGCCCTCTCGTCAGCCAAGGCACGAAAAAAGAGAAATGGGTAAAACGAATAATAGATGGTTAAGCGAAGTCAGCACATGAGGCAGAAAATGGGGAAAACGCGATATTTGCAGATGGAGGAGACAATCCGGAGAAATAAAGGTGAACACTAACCAGTCTATATCATATAATGGTGGTTGTGTGGAAACTGGCAACAGGTATATCGAGTATTGTGGAACAGGATGGTAATGATGTAAGTCTTACATATATAATATGTTTTCGTGAACAGCGACTGTTAATTGCAATTATTATCAGTATTATTTAAGCCTTTTACAGATCCGATTTTTAGGGTAAGAAATTACTAACACGTTATTTTTTAATTATAGTTTTGATTATTTATTTATATTTAATTTCAATTTACTTTACTATCAACCAGCAACCTAGTGAACCAGCAACCTAGTGTTTTCAGATCTATCGTGAAACATTCACACAACTTTAGTTTGACTCTTTAGTTTCTGCTTTTGCTTTAAACGAAAATTTTTCATTTTAAAACTTTTCCTTTTTTAAATAAGTTTAGGTAGTGATCTGATCTTCTTTTTTTTCTCTCTCGCCCTTAAAAGTAATTAAAAAATCAAATTATGCTTCTTTGATAATTACACCTAAATCTTTATCGCAGTAGGGTTAATTTAAGATATTTTAATAAAATGTAATTCTTGAAGTTAAGTAGTTCTGCTTTTCAAAATTTCAAAATAATAATAATAATTAAGTTCTACATGACTTTTTTTTTACGATAAAGGGAACAGAAAATCAGAAAATACCCAGTTTATTAGAGTATTTATTACGTTTGGTACATAGACATGTAAAATGCTTTTAAAACCAAAACGTAGCATCTACTTTCAAACACAGATGAACATGATACGCCTGGTTTTATTATTTTGTAATAATTCCATTTTATTACATTGATTACAGTATGTAACAATGTGTTTAAGTATCCATGTAATACTGTTAGAGTGATACTTACTTAGTCCTTTCCACAGGAGTTAAAATCTTTTATTTTTTCTGAATTATTTTATTCAGCACTTTAATGATAAATTTTTAAATTTTAATATGGTTTATTAATAACTTGGAATAAATATTTATGGGTTTTATACAGAAAGTTAAAAATGGTCTAAAACTCTGATCTTGTAGTGTGTAGAACGCTTTTCCTGGTGGAAATATGTCAAATAATAATAATGATATTAATAATATACCATACGACAATAACACTAATAATATTTAATTTCAAGTTATTTTTCACTGGCCCACCCAATGAGGGTTTGCTGTCGGAAGAGTGTGTTTAACAGCATTTCGGTGTATCCCCTCTTTCTTTCTTTTTTATGCCTTTGCAACATGACCTTTCACATAATACCAAACTCATTATAATCTACTGAGATAAACTGGTAATATCTAGAGTTTTAGGCCAATCAGTTAACAAATAGTTCATAATTGTAATACTTTTTTTTACTGTACTCTCGCATTAAAGAATGGTTTGTTAAAATTATTTTGAGTCTTATTGTGATGTAATGTCACGCACGTATTACTGCTAAAATTAATTTTCTTCTTCACTGAAGACGACAAACAACTTCAGATAAATGTTTGTTTATTCTACCCGACGTTTCGGCTTACGCCTTTTTTCAAGGGTATATGAACATTGCAGGTTACAAAATCGATTTTAAATTATAGTAAAAAGGAATTTAAAACTACAACAATATAATGGCACTGAGTACGGTGAAGCGTATACTAAAAGTATTGTTGAATGAATTAGAGTCGCAGATCATAAAAGTAAACTTTAACAATAATAATAATCTTCCATGAAATAATGATATATTTATGGGACCAGGCATTGTATGTGTTAATAGAAGGAGGTTTGGATTGAATCAAGAGATTCTTTAAATTTTCTGTCAAAAAATTATGTTGACAGGATTTTAAATAGCTTTTAGAATTATCATTTAAAGTCCAATATTTCAAGAAACGAGACGTCACGTGACGCTAGTAACACGTCATATTCTCGAAGGTTCGTGAATGCTCGAGCGTTTACTAGATTTCTGTATTATTGTACATATAAGACTCTTCAAGACGTGACTGCAACAATGGGTAATTGAACTGCGGACAGAGAGACACGTATTGTTGAGTCGAGCACATGAGACGTTCGTTGTGAATTATAGCGTTTGTTATAGCGTGACTGTGGAAATTAAGTTTATCGCAAAGTTGTATTTAGAAAGAATAAAGCAGTTTTATTTAAGAAAGGACTTGTATCCCTAAAGTTTCTTCGGAAAGAAATTATACGGAAAATTAACTAACGAACGGAGACGTAACAAATTAGTGTTAGAGAGTGGGACGGAAAAGAAAAAAAAATGGAAACGAGAAGTGACAAATCAAACTACAGCTTAGCAGATTTGATGGCAGCAATACAAGAACAGCAGAAGAAACAAGAAGAACAGCAGAAGAAACAAGAAGAACGCAGAAGAAGCAGGAAGAACGAGAAAAGAAACAAGAAGAGAAATTACAGCAGTGGTTGGAGGAAAAAGAAAAGAAACAAGAAGAGAAATTACAGCAGTGGTTGGAGGAAAAAGAAAAGAAACAAGAGAAGAGATTACAGCAGTTGTTGGAGGAAAACGAAAAGAAACAAGAAGAACGAGAAAAGAAACAGGAAGAACGAGAAAAGAAACAAGAAGAGAAATTACAGCAGTGGTTGGAGGAAAAAGAAAAGAAACAAGAGAAGAGATTACAGCAGTTGTTGGAGGAAAAAGAAAAGAAG
>NW_013671039.1:64034-65518 GCF_000517525.1 Limulus polyphemus
AGCAGAAGAAACAAGAAGAACAGCAGAAGAAACAAGAAGAACAGCAGAAGAAACAAGAAGAACAGCAGAAGAAACAAGAAAAACGAGAAAAGAAACAAGAAGTACGAGAAAAGAAACAAGAAAAGAGATTACAGCAGTGGCAACTGGAACAAGAAAGGAAACAGGAAGAAAGTCAGCAGCAACTACAGAAAAATCAACAACAGTGGCAAGAAGTACAAATGGAAAACATTAGTAAGTTTAAAAGCGAATTAGATACATTAAAGGATGATTTATTGTCTTTTACACAAGGACGATACATTAACTACCGACTTAATCAGCCCCAGACAATGGCAAGCCCCTTCCAGACCCCGCAGCTAAACCCTAATGCAGACATCTTCAGTCCTGTTAGAAGTCACATCCCAGATATGAATGTCAGCAATGGGGGTGATCCAGTACGAAGGAAGCCACAGGAATTAGTTGGGAAGGCACCGTGGGAAGCATATAGAGCACAATTTGAGCTACTGGCAAAAATGAATGGATGGACAGAGGAGCAGAAAGCAGTATATCTGGCAACGAGCTTGAAGGGACAACCACTTGAAATACTTGGACAGTTGTCAGCAGCCGACAGACACAACTATAGAGCACTGGTAGCGGCTCTAGAACTCAGGTACGGAACCCAAAATCAGTCAGAAGCCTACAGGGCTAGTTTCAGGACGAGAGTCCGTGCTAAAGGGGAGAGCCTGCAAGAGCTGGCACAGGACTTGGAGAGCATGGCACACAAGGCCTACCCAACTGCACCACTCGATCTCCTCAAGTTGTTGCTGAGGGATCAGTTTGTAGATGCCTTAGACAGTCCACAACTAAAGATACAAGTGAATCAAGCCCACCCCTCTACCATGCAGGATGCAATGGCCAGAGCTCTTGAATTTGAATCCTACGTTAAGTCCAGCATAGAGGCACCAAGGTTGGTACAGTCATCAGGATTCAAAGCCAGAAAAGGTCAGCTTTCAGAGAAGTTTGAGGAACTTTGCTGGCACTGTAATAAACCTGGGCACAAGAGAGCTCATTGCTGGCAACTTCAACACAGGGAAGATGCCATGACAGGAAAGGCTGCTACCCAGAAAGATTGTTGGAACTGTGGAAAGCAAGGCCATATGAGGAGCCAATATAAGAATAATATTACCAACAAGTCAGCCTCAAGAAGACCAGTAGTGGTTGGTGTTGAGGGACACTTACCAACCCCCATCATGAAAGTCCCAACAGCTAAGTGTAAAATGCCAAGCACACACAGTGTCTATGTGACAGGAAAGCTGGATGGCCAAAGGTGCAACTTTGTCATAGATTCTGCGTCTCAGCAAACCCTTGTGAGCATCAAGGTGTTAGATCACAAATGAGTACCAGAAGCCATACAGAAGCTTTACGGTGTGACAGGACATTCTACAAAATTCTGGGGAGCAGTGTGGGTAACTATTGAGCTCATGGGCATAAAGGACAGACAGGAAGTA
>NW_013671039.1:65888-68555 GCF_000517525.1 Limulus polyphemus
AACTTCGGTTGCCAGTGGATCTGTTAACAGGACACCCACCTTATAAAGAGTTACCTGAGAATATGTCAGAGTTTGTGAAAGTGTTATTGGAAAGGATGGATGATATTCACCATCAAGTGCGTTCAAGCTTGAAAACGTCTGCTGATTCGATGAAGTTATCTTATGATAAGAGATCTCCTGAAGTCAGCTTTGTACCAGGAGACAAGGTGTGGTTGTATAATCCCAAGAAGACCAAAGGGAAGTCTCCTAAGTTGTCTTCTCCATGGGAAGGCCCATATGACATTGTGGATCGTCTCTCAGACGTGACTTTCTGGATAAAATGTGTTCGGCGAGGTAAGCCGAAGGTGGTACATGCCAACAGGCTTTGGCGTTATCACAGTCCAGGACATATCAGTTGGGACAAAGTGAACAATGGAACAAATGACGCTCCTGAAAACGTGTCACCTGAAAAAGCCACTGTCGAAGAAGAAACTCTACTTGGTTTTGAGAAGGGAAACAGCGAAGCCCTTGATGAAGTTTCTACCACTGATGTGACTGTTTCCAATGATAGGACGTTTCCTGATGAAGCAGATGAACCCCACATGAAGCAGAAGTCAACGAGACGGAGACCAGTACGGAAGAAGATACGTCCCGTAAAATTTAGAGACTTTGTTGAATTTTAATCTTGTGTTTGTACATTCTGTAAATTTAATTAAGTTATTAAGTTAATGTAAGTGGCTATTGTTTGGGACGAACAATACTAAGGAAGGGGCAGGTTACGACAGCGGAGGTCACGTGACGCTAGTAACACGTCATATTCTCGAAGGTTCGTGAATGCTCGAGCGTTTACTAGATTTCGGTATTCTTGTACATATAAGACGGTCAAGACGTGACGGCAACAATGGGTAATTGAACTGTGGACAGAGAGACACGTATTGTTGAGTTGAGCACGTGAGACGTTCGTTGTGAATTATAGTGTTTGATATAGCGTGACTGTAGAAATTAAGTGTATTGCAAGGTTGTATTTAGAAAGAATAAACCAGTTTTATTTAAGAAAGGACTTGTATCCCTAAAGTTTCTTCGGAAAGAAATTATACGGAAAATTAACTAACGAACGGAGGCGTAACAGTATCAACGAGTTAAGAAAGAAGGATGACATACTTATGAAAGTGAGCGACAAGTTTGAAGGTTTTGTTTTAACGAATACATCCACCTACGTAGAAAAGATTAAAATACATCTTGATGATACGTACAGTAACGGACCACTTAACAAAGACCCCACGGAAGAACTGGAAAAAAAATGCTAAAGACAATATGAAGGATTTTAAAAATAAAATTATTATACCCATGCAACTTCTGGATAACCTTAGTCTCATTCCAAACCCTCTGAACTATATCGATTACCCATAAATCTTCAAATTTCCGTTAGAGTCTGTATCTTGGGTACTCAAAGCTACTTCACCCTCACTTCAACAAAATCTCTTTACACCTGAACAGCACCTACGACTTTCTCATCTCGTTACATGAAGACTGTTAAAAGATGAGCTCGAACACTATCCTATTTACTGTTAATGTCTCTATGTACCCTTCCATTCCCATATAAGAAAGTGTAAGCTCTCGGTTATGAGTCTTATTAGATCGGTTACACTTTCTACTATCAATGGTATCCCTACAGAACTCATCGATAATTATCTCAGATTTGTTCCCAACAACAATTAATTTGAATTCAATTCAGATTTCTACAAATAAACCAAATGTATCGCTATGGACAACAACATTGCTGTTGTTTTGGCCTCTATCTGCATGAATCATCAGCTGCTACTCAGTGGAATTTTGAAACTAATCTTGAACCAACTAGATGGTACAGATATATTGACGACATTTTTGGTATATGGAATCATGGACGCCCTTCTATTTTGTAATTGGTTGAATTCCTTAATAATCAACACTCCGACACAATGCTCACACTTACTTATACCGATAATATTCAGAAATCTATACCCTTTCTTGATGCCATGGTCACTATTGCAAACGGCAAACTTGTTACTACCATATATTCCAAACCATGTGTTGAAACCATTATTATACTCTATAACTCGCACCATCCACAACTACCAGACGGGGTGCCATTATCAGTCAACTTAACATGATGGAAAACCCTGCAACACCATGGACGGTAACACGCAAGCCAGGATCAAACATCAAAAGCTACTGTTGTCCAATGTCTATCCGGATAGTTACATTACTATGACATTCCACAATTTTGACACGGCTGAAAGGGCGGGCATGTTTGGTGTGACGGGGATTCGAACCCGCAACCCTCAGATTGCGAGTCGAGCGCCCTAACCACCTGGCCACGCCGGGCCACAAACTATGGAAATCCAAAATGTGCTTTGCTAAGATCAATGGCTTAGAAAAATCCTGCACACTGAGGAACACCGTCTATGAAATGACATTGCCTCAGTGTTAAACTATTAGGTCGTCAAGAAATTAATGTCGCGTTTTAGAACACTTTCATTACCCCCCCCCCCTCCAAACAAAAAAAGGTAGATCACGTATAATAGTTAAACGAACTGCCTAAACATCACGTTAGTGTAGCCGATATAATGTGTAAAGTTTAATATACTCTAATCCCTTATAGTGATGGCACACAACGAGACACACATTCGGCATGTAATGCTGTTTAAA
>NW_013671040.1:0-2818 GCF_000517525.1 Limulus polyphemus
GGTATGTACATAACACAAACTCACCCTTCAGAGGTATGTACATAACACAAACTCACCCTTCAGCAGTATGTACATAACACAAACACACCCTTCAGCGGTATGTACATAACACAAATTCACCCTTCAGCGGTATGTACATAACACAAACTCACCCTTCACCAGTATGTACATAACACAAATTCATCATCCAGTTGTATGTCTGTAACATAAATTCATCATCCAGCAGTATGTCTATAACACAAATTCATCATTCAGCAATATGTCTGTAACATAAATTCATCCTTCAGCAGTATGTCTTCACGTTCAGCGTCTTGACCAGATGACAGTGTGGTCCTTCAACAGTATAACAGTGTCTAATCTGTTTCTGTGTGTCTTTATTAAGTTATCTATTGAAAAATACTTGGTCAACGAACACAAACACAGGAGCACACAGAGTACACTTCACACTATAAAGGCTTGGTTTGGTTTGATATTTCATTGGTGGCAGTGTCCAGGGTTACTGGTGAGGAGTGGAATTCTTCGAAACTAGTCTGGCTCACACTCCAGTGAAAGAATAGACCGTTCCAAGCTTTTACTTGTTGTTAAACAAATGTTTAAACAACTCTGTTTATTTAAAGTATCTAATTATTTGTGATGTCCAGGCATATGGACGAAACAAGGAGGACATTTCTTTAGCAACGTTTAACCAGAAGTGGTAGTAGTTAATATATGCTACGTATTGAAAGATCCAAGGTTCGGACCTAGGTACGCCGCTGAACACGTTTCGGCTATTTAGTGAAGAGCAACAGTTGATTAGTTTCCTCTAAATTTTGAATGGCAATGACCTAGCCGGTCAGTTTAACCCATGAATTTCCTGGTAAGGTGCTGTTCATTTTGGAAATGTGAGTTACTAAGTGAGAACAGAGCACGAACTCCGATCATTAAGTAATGTTGATGAAAAACGTTTGTATGAGATGTGAAATAAGACAAACATATCATTACAAATTCTGTAATAAGGCAATAAAAGTTAGAGCGCTGTACATGCTTCCCATCCCCCCTCATAAAAAAAAGGATCGTAAAGTTTTTATAAGACTGTAAAGACTAGTCGTAACCAAGTGTTGCTATGACACTGTTTTAGGGTCATTTGTCAACGTGCGTTTTATATACTTCTAATTGATTGATTAATGAGTAATAAAAGTTCTCGCATGATGCCGATATGTTGATTTTGAGTAGGAGAAAGAACGCGTTCTTCCTTTTTTTTTTAAAGAGAAAATCATTTTTCATGTCTTAAAAAAACACTATCGACCCTAAGCTAAGTAAGACCCGTATAAATATTTTAAGATCATTTATCAATAATTAACTTTATAAATAGTTGAAATTTTCTGTCATCAACAGATGCTGTAGGACGAGTCAAGTTATGAGCAAGGGGGTGGGGAGGTGTGAGAAAGGAAGTCGAAGACTCTTCGTACGCGTCCTCCGATGGCTCGGCGGTAAACTTAGGGGCATATAACGCTAAAATTCGATGTTCAATCCTCACTACGGACACAGTACAGATGGCCTATTGTATAACTTTTCACAAAAATAAAGTCTGACGGCTACGTGCGCTGTCAGACTTTATGCAACTCCCCCCAGATCTTATTTCGTCCCCGGAGAACTGAAAACTCTAGGCCTTATTTCACAACCAGATTTTATATGATCGAATACAGAGAATGGTCTATCTGTTGACACAAGAAGTTTTTTTAAATAACGCCACTGTTTTTCAACCATTAAGGGTCTATGACCTGGTCGTTTAGTCAATTATGCTCACAAGATGTCGTTCAAGCGAACGATGTTTATTTAAATCATTTGTGTTGATAAGTTAGATTATTGTGACGTAAATCTGATCATGTTCACTTGCGTTTACCTTTTTTTTAGGTTTCAACTACTTCTACGATATTTTGAGGTCCATCTCGTTATTTCTTAATAGTCTAAACCTATTTTGATTATTACTAAGCAGGAAGTACAACGATATCTGTTCCGTTTGCAAAGAGCACGTGCGAAAGGAGCTTCTGAGTGAACAATATATCACACACACACACACACACACACAAATATGTACAAAAAAAATCCCTTTTCGAGAAGTGATAAAATACTTGGGCTCTACAATTTAGGCACTAAATATTATTTGATGTTTGTCTCAATGCGTTTAGCGTATTCAACAAAAGCGTCGCTTCTCCTCCAGTTTCCAGAGTCACGTGATGCTTCTATACCGAGTGGTTCCACATTGTTGAAGAGGGCAACAACTCTTCCTCCCAGAATACCGACTTCCTTACTTTTTACTCTCCTATAATATTGGCCATTTGTAATTCACGTGCAATACTCGTCTTACTACATCCTCCTTTTTTTTTTTTTGCTACTTCTGTATTGCGTTAGTCTGTCTTTATCTTGAATGTGCCGACAATAGCTTCTAAAATCGCCCGCGGGAGGCGCTCAAGTACTATTATGTTGGATTTAACACAAAGACGAAAAGGATTGTGGTATTGAATATTTTCTCGGGAACTTAAGAACGTTATATAATGTGGACTTCCTGCTTTTCCCTCTCATGAAAACTTTCTTCTTCTCTGTCGTTATTATGAAATTGGAGGTTATCTTCTGAATGTGTCTGCCACCTATATTTCGATTTGATGCTTCGAGTACTTACTATCTGCTTTTATTGGCGTGACTGTGAGATATACCAAATGTATTGCAGTATTACTGAAAAGGTAATGAAGGTAGAAAATTAAATATATCTACAGCTCCAGTAGAGATATTCTCTAATGGATGAATGTAACCTTCCGAAAACAGTGTAAAAAGTTTTCAG
>NW_013671040.1:3133-4579 GCF_000517525.1 Limulus polyphemus
ACTGAAAAGGTAATGAAGGTAGAAAATTAAATATATCTACAGCTCCAGTAGAGATATTCTCTAATGGATGAATGTAACCTTCCGAAAACAGTGTAAAAAGTTTTCAGATTCTATTAAGATTGACCAAAGTTTGGGGTTCTCATCGATACGATTATCAGGAAACAGTGTAACAACGATCTCAACTGTTTACCAAGGATCCACTGGTGTGAAATATAAATTAAAGCAGTTAAAACTAAATACAGAAATAAAGCATAAACTCGTGAAATGAAAAAACTAGAAACTCATCAAAATAACAAAAGAAAGTAAGTACAGCAGAACTTGAAGAAAACTCATCAAATGAAAAGAAGAATAAAAGAAAACTAATCAAATAAAAAATATATACACGAAAAAAGTAGAAACTTATCGTGTGTGAAAGAAAGACAGAAAATACGAAAGAAAGTGGAAACGTATTAAAAATAATGAAAGAAAACACAATGTAAGCTAGAAAAGAATGAAAGAAAACACAAAATAAGCTAGAAAAGAATGAAAGAAAACACAAAATAAGCTAGAAAAGAATGAAAGAAAACACAAAATGAACTAGAAAAGAATGAAAGAAAACACAAAATAAGCTAGAAAAGAATGAAAGAAAACACAAAATAAGCTAGAAAAGAATGAAAGAAAACACAAAATGAACTAGAAAAGAATGAAAGAAAACACAAAATGAACTAGAATATTTGCCTACAGCGAAGAATGCAGTAAAGGACTTGGTATGTTCGTTCACTTCGTTGTTACTGTCACAAGCCTTACAGAGATTTATTGGACCTGACTCGAGACATTCCCGTGATATCCTGGTATTTGGAGTTGAAAGGTCACGAATCCCAGACAAGATACATTATACTTATACGCATGTCAGGAGTCTAGTAACTTGAGAAATTGCTACATTCTCATTGTTATAAAATTTGCAGTGATTTAAAGTGGCTCGAGACATCAACCGTGATATTTTGGATATGCATTTATTACAATTGCGGTTAAAAGGTCATGACGAATAGATCCCAGATCTGATAGATTATTCTATTATTCGTATACGCATCTCAGAGGTAGCAGTAACCTGAGAAACTGTCATGAAAATCCCATAACTCTGCTACAGATATTGTAATTTAAATTCAAAGTAGTTATAAGAAGAAATCAAGAAACAAAGAGAAATTTCTGGAGCGTACCAATAACTAACTGCTACACCTATGATAATGGAAATTCAGATCAATAGTAGGAGCAGCTTGAGAGACAAGAAGGGTTTGTTATATATCAGCAGTAGGAGCAACTCGAGAGAAAAGGGGAAAGGGTTTTAGCAGTAGGAGCAACTCGAGAGATAAGAAGGAAAGGATTTTAGCAGTAGGAGCAACTCGAGAGATAAGAAGGAAAGGGTTTTAGCAGTAGGAGCAACTCGAGAGATAAGAAGGAAAGGGTTTT
>NW_013671040.1:5107-9829 GCF_000517525.1 Limulus polyphemus
GTAGGAGCAACTCGAGAGATAAGGATGAAAGGGTTTTAGCAGTAGGAGCAACTCGAGAGATAAGGATGAAAGGGTTTTAGCAGTAGGAGCAACTCGAGAGATAAGAAGGAAAGGATTTTTACCATTCCGTGTCTGTAACAGATGAAGTAATAAAAATTCACTCAGTATTTCGTTTTGTTTTTGGATTATACACCTCACAATAAATAGCACTATCTAGGAAGCTGGGAAATTGGTCACAACTTTTTCTTTTAACAATAGAGGGCGCCAATAAAACAGATAACTGGCAAGTCAGAGTCTTTTCTTTTAACAATAGATGGTACCAATAAAACAGATAAGTGGAAAGTCAGAGTCTTTTTCTTTTAACAATAGATGGTACCAATAAAACAGATAACTGGAAAGTCAGAGTCTTTTTTTTAACAATAGATGGTACCAATAAAACAGATAAGTGGAAAGTCGGAGTCTTTTTTTTTAACAATAGATGGTGCCAATAAAACAGATAACTGGAAAGTCAGAGTTTTTCTTTTAACAATAGAGGGCGCCAATAAAACAGATAAGTGGAAAGTCAGAGTCTTTTCTTTCTTTTAACAATAGAGGGTGCCGACGCCGGAAAGATTGCTCATCACATTCTTGTACCAAAGCTGTTTGAGTTTATTAGTCAAAATAAAAGTTCATAATATTGATTCCTGATTGTGAATCCGAGGATTCATGGTTCGCGTCTCATGGGTGCACTATATTTTGGAGACGAGTACCCTAAAGTTTGGCAGTACCCTAACTGTCTTCACTCTTATTTATCAGTTCAAAATAATAAGAACTTCTATGCGCTGGTAGCACTGTGTGCATAAATTCCAAACTAGGAAAAAAAAAAAACTACAACTCTTTAAAAAAAAATAATAACATTTCTGAAAGTGCTCGAGAAGTAGACTGTGTGTTTTTCTACTGCTTTTGTCTTGATTTAAAAGCACTTTGCCCCCCTCCAGTGACACAGTGGTATGTCTGCGGACTTATACTAGAAACCGGGTTTCGATACCCGTTGTGAACAGAGCACAGATAACCCTTTGTGTGGCTTTGTGCTTAAATAACAAACAACAACATTTTGATAGTTATTTGTCTCTCTACAGAAGCTCATTTTTTCATTACGCTGGAAAAATATATGTTTAATAAAAATATTCCATTTTACTCGGAGTGTGTGTGTATCATCTTCATTGTCCCGGCATGGCTAAGTGGTTAGGGGGCGCTCGACTCACAATCTGTGGGTCGCAGGTTCGAATCTCCATCCCACCAAACATGCTCGCCCTTTCAGCCGTGAAGGCGTTATAATGTGACGGTCAATCCCACTATTCGTTGGTAATAGAGTAGCCCAAGAGTTGGCGGTGGGTGGTGATAACTAGCTGCCTTCCCCCTAGTCTTACACTGCTAAATTAGGGGCGGCTAGCGCGGATAATCCTCGTGTAGCTTTGCGCGAAATTCAAAACAAACAAACATCTTTATCTGAAAATTAAACGTTCTTTACTCACATCAAGAGGTTAGTTAGGTGTTACCGACAAACGCTATTAAAATAACATTTAAGTTGGGGACAAAAAATTAATTACAGTTAAGACTATAATAGCTTATAACGAACAAAGCCGTGTACGGTACAAGTGCTAGTTAACAGCTGACATAGAACATACGTTAACAGCTCCACTTTCACTGAAGTCTGACATATTTAGTCATCTGTTCCGCTCGCAACATTGTGTCTCCGTCCTCAGATACAAAACATTACACCATTGTTCATATTTTTCAATAGATATTGCTCTTAGAACAACAACACCCGTCAACCTTAATGACTCGCATTCTCTCGGTATCAGGGTTGTGAATGACTGTATTACATTTTTCAAGTGACACAGGAAATTCCGGGGGTTTCAAGTGTCTTAATTCATGGTGATTTGAATCCCGGAAACCACTCGTCTTGATTTATAGAGTTGGGATGAATTCCAGTTCACACAGTTTCCGTCTAAGCCTAGACATATATCGTTTTATTGAAGTTAGTGGCGTGTCCCATCGATGCTGTTTTATTTCAAATTATAGAAAAATTCTTCGTAATTGAATTGCTGTTTTTCCTTTCTTTTTATTCTTTTAAAGAAGTGTCAACTTTGTGGAGAAATATTCAAACTAATTTATCTCCAGCAGTCCGATTACGTTCAGATAGTTTGTTTGTTTAATTTTGCGCAAAACTGGACGGGTTCTAGCTGCTTCAGCAGTCCCTAATTTTGAAGTGACAGACTTTAAGAAAAGTAGATAATCAATATACCACCCACTGCCATTTCTGGGGCTGTTCTTGTCTGACCTAATAGTGAGCTTTGACCGTCAGTCTTATAAAGAACCCAGCCCGGCATGGCCAGGTGTTTAGGGCGTTCGACTCGCAATCTGCGTGTCGCGAGTTCGAATCCCCGTCCCACCAAACATGCTCGCCCTTTCAGCCGTGGGGGCGTTATAATGTGACTGTAAATCCCACTATTCGTTGGTAAAAGAGTAGCCCAAGAGTTGGCGGTGGGTGGTGATGACTAGCTGCATTTCCTCTAGTCTTAGCCTGCTAAATTAGGGACGGCTAGCGCAGATAGCCCTCGTGTAGCTTTGCGCGAAATTCAATCAAAACAAACAAAGATAACGAACCCATGGCCCCAAATTCAGAAACAGAATTTTGTTGTTGTTTTTTTTGGCTGTAATGGGACTCGAACCAAGAACTATAGCCTGTCACGTTAACAGCTGGGCTATTCTTAAGTTAACTGAATATGGTATTCGTAATCTAAAAAAATCAACAAATATAACACTAATTTGTTTTGAGTTAAATCAGTATTTCTCAGTTCAATGTTTTGCAAGAATTAAAAGAGTGTATAGTAATTGTATTTCAATCACACAGTGTCCATAATATTCATTGCCTACGACGCGTTTCGCTCAATCCAGAGCTCATCAGACAAGCTGGGATACGACAAACACATTAGTAGTTGAAACAATATTTATGTAAGCCACGTGTTACAACAATAGTTATAGTGTGAACGACTTTTATAAGCTGAAAAAGCTAATTATGATTAATTATACTTGTCATACAACACTATTATTAAGCCTAATATTCTTAGCACTGCATTCTTTACTCAGTTGCCCCCCAGTGGCACAGCGGTATGTCTGCGGACTTACAACGCTAGAAACCGGGTTTCGATACCCGTAGTGGCCAGAGCACAGATAGCTCATTGTGTAGCTTTGTGCTTAACTTCAAAACAACAACTTTACTCAGTTCCTTAGTGTGTTTCAATTGCTGTCGACGCGTTTCACTCAATATGTTAATTTCTGGACGCGTTTTAATATTGCTGGTTTTACCACTTTAAATGCGAACTCAGGTACACTGTTGTTCATTAGCCTGAAGATGGTTCATAAAGAGAGTGAAAGCTAGCTCCTAATAAAACATCTAATATTCCAACTTGGAATATATATATATATATATCCGTTTCTTAGTATTTAATATCGTAATGAAAATCACACTTTATCATTCGATTTGTTTTGAATTCGAGGGCCATCTGATCTAGCCATCCCTAATTTAGCAGTGATAAACTAGAGGGAAGACGGCTAGTCAACCCCACCCACAGACAACTCTTGGGCTACTCTCTTACCAATGAGTAGTGGAAGTAAGCGTCACCCTCAGCTCGGTCTTTCCAGCATTACAAGTCTGCTGGTGAACGAACATTCTTTGTGGGAGACATATTTTTGTCGAATCACAACCTTAACCTTCCGAAAAGAATAAAAAAGGCGCACTGCTCGATTTACTACCGCCCTCTAGAGGTAGTTGACCGTTACCACTGTTACATTTTGTATATCTCCAAACTTAGATAAAAAAATGATGATAAAAAGCCAGATGTTTCTTTGAGTTGGAAGATAAAAGATGTTATTTTACTCGTTGATCGGGCTCAAAATAAAAAGGATAATGACTGAAAAACATAGAGGTTAGAATTATATAGCTTTCTCTGTCGACAAAAAAAAAGTTTTTATTTCGAGTCTCCAAACTGTGATAGGTTCAAACACAGGAAACGGAGAAACTGAAACTTAGAATATTTTTCGAAACCCCGGGGAGCAGGTGGACCAACGAATTTGTTTGTTTTCCTCTTTAACCGCAGAAGTGTAAAAATGTGTCAGTAAACATTACTGGAAGCAGTTGAAGAAAAAACATAGCTGTAGTATTATTGGTTGTTGTTGTTGTTGTTAGAATCAAATTAACTGAAAAGTGCTGTCCTTAAGGTTTAAGTAAGCGACTTCACGCTTTCGCGGACATCCCCCTGGTGACTTAAAACAACATTATAAATTAAGATATTTTCATTACTTTTGTTACTCACAAAAATGCAACAGAATATTTGAGGCTTGGTCTCTTAAAATAACAGTTAGATACATAATTTAGGCCTGAATAAAATAGATAAAAAATAGGGGGATATGTCCCCCTGAAATCACTGTTATTGAGTGCCTAAGTTGTTGTTCTAATTAAGAAACGATTTAAAGTTGTGTTTTTTTCCTGATCAAGTAATGTATTATCACCATCTTTAGAAACATGCGTTTAGTATGCTTTTTTTTTTAATTAATTGTGAAATATTCACAACTCACTCTTGAACACGTCGTTCGGATTCTGCGTGATTATGAATAATTTTTTCATTTTTTACTGACCAAACTATTGATTAACTTCACTTTTTTCACCAGTTCTGGCTC
>NW_013671040.1:10734-16211 GCF_000517525.1 Limulus polyphemus
AAAATACCAACCTACTGTTAGCCACCAGTTGACAGCTGAAGCACGAGATAGGATATTGTTAGGTCAGTCTTGAAAATACCAACCTACTGTTAGCCACCAGTTGACAGCTGAAGCACGAGATAGGATATTGTTAGGTCAGTCATGAAAACACCGACCAACTGTTAGCCACCAGTTGACAGCTGAAGAACGAGATAGGATATTGTTAGGTCAGTCTTGAAAATACCAACCTACTATTAGGTTAATCTTGAAAATACCAACCATTTGCTAGTCACCAGGTGACTCTGCAGAGTGAGAAAAGATATTGTTAGGTCAGTCTTAAAAATACCAACCTACTGTTAGCCACCAGTTGACGATTGAAGCACGAGATAGTATATCGTTAGGCCATTATTTGAAATACCAGTTGTCCACAGCTAACCACTAGTTGATAATAGTAGTATGAAAAGGGGCATCATCATAGATCAATCTCGAAAATACCAGTCATCTGTATAGCTTGCTGGAGGCTCCGAAATAGCTATCGTTGGCGATTCACAATACTGGACGGACTGAACGTGTGCCTTTTTACTATCGAGATGATGTAACACATAAACTTCCTTTGAATATTGATTGTGAACGTAGAGTGCAGCACTAGTAGACAGGACACTGAAATTTAAATAAACAAATTAACCTATTACAAGCAGCTGCTCAAAGCATCTATTTCACCTTTGCTCCCGTATCTCGAAAATCAATCACATTTAATGTTGTATGTGGATATAAAATGTGCTTGCGGTAGGCCTCAAAAGAATATTTCTTATGCATTTGCGCGTTTAACGATAATATTTTTTTACCTCGGTCTTTGATTAAACGTCCTGTAAATTGAATGAATATGTATAACCATAAACTATATTGTATGTTCCATTTAATTTGTGTGATGATATTGATAAAAAAAAAAAAGCAAATGTTTAAAAGCATTTCAAAATTGTTTACTATGCATAGATAAAGTCGCGTTTTTAATTATCTGTCTTCTATTGGAAATACGTATTGTACCGCCGGATACTCTCTGTTAAACTGGCTTTTACCTTGGCAGTAAAACTATTTACTAGAAAGTGACTTATGTACTCGTAAAACGTATGTATGAGCGAGATATCTGGATACTAGTGGTAAACAACGGTTTTTTTTTATGTGGTTTGTAACATTTTGAAATACTCCAATTTTCTTTAAAGTTACGCTAATTAATTGGTTTGTTTTTAATTTCACACAAAGCTACACGAGGGCTAGACTAGAGGGAAGGCAGCTAGTCATCATCACCCTCCGCCAACTCTTGGGCTACTCTTTTACCAACGAATAGTGGGATTGATCGTAACATTATAACGCCCCAACGGCTGAAAGGGCGAAAATGTTTGGTGGAACAGGGATTGCGAGTCAAGCGCCCTAACCACCTGGGCATGCCGGACTCGTTAATATCATTATTGGTTATACTTTTGAAGATTACTATCATTAATGTCTACACTCGGATTGTTGGCGTAGTATATGGAGTTAAGTCTAATTCACATCTCTTAACCTCGAGATATTATTGGGATTATGGCCGAAATTATCGTTTGTATTATAGAATTGGCCTCAGTAACTTATAAGCTATTTTTTAGCTCTGATTAACATACTTAACTTACTGCTTTTGGCTAAAAGGTATTGATAACACACTACAACTGATAATTAGAATGTATACTACTTATATGTGATTGAGTGAGCTTGCGGTTTTCTAAAACGATTTTGGAACAATTTCTATTTTGAAGGTGAACCTGGTATGAGGATGGACGTCGATTTTATGTGGCCTTGTTCCGTAAATGGACATCGATTTTAAAGGCCTTACTCTTCAAGTTGCCAGAAAATCTGAAAAAAAATGAAAAACAGATTCCTTTTTGAATAAACATAGAAATTGAAGTGTCGTTGAACTCACAGTGGACATTGGTCAGTGTTTTGTAAAAATAATAACCAAAGAAACTGAAGTGTCGTTGAACTCACAGTCGACAGTGGTCAGTGTTTTTTAAAAAAAGGTAACCAAAGAAACTGAATTGTCATTGAACTCACAGTGGACATTGGTCAGTGTTTTGTAAAAAAGGATAACCAAAGAAACTGAAGTGTCGTTGAACTCACAGTGGACAGTGGTCAGTGTTTTGTAAAAAGAATAACCAAAGAAACTGAAGTGTCGTTGAACTCACAGTCGACAGTGGTCAGTGTTTTTAAAAAAAAGGATAACCAAAGAAACTGAATTGTCGTTGAACTCACAGTGGACATTGGTCAGTGTTTTGTAAAAAAGGATAACCAAAGAAACTGAAGTGTCGTTGAACTGATAGTGGAGAGTGGTCAGTGTTTTGTAAAAAGAATAACCAAAGAAACTGAATTGTCGTTGAACTCACAGTGGACAGTGGTCAGTGTTTTGTAAAAAGAATAACCAAAGAAACTGAATTGTCGTTGAACTCACAGTGGACAGTGGTCAATGTTTTGTAAAAAGAATAACCAAAGAAACTGAACTGTCGTTGAACTCACAGTGGACAGTGCTCAGTGTTTTGCAGAGAGACATTATTGTTGTTTAGAAGTTATCTGAGCAAGCTGTCTCAAATTTTGAACTGATAGACTAGAGGGAAAGCAGCTAGTCAACCAATCGTTTAGGACGCTCTTGACTGATCGAATAGAAGGATTTAATCTTCATTCTTATATCACGCCCACGGCTTAACCACAACCAAATCAAACCTTCATAAAGAAAGCAAAAATCGACTTGTGACATATAGCAGGACAGCTAAACTAAAGGGGGTCTTCTCCAGCTTAATTTTAAATCTTGGGTTCGAAACCATATACAGAATAAATAAAAATGTGTTGAGAAATATATTGGGTTTTTAAACGTTCCAGAGGCCGCTCATAACATTGATCTACGGGACCATAGCAATGAAGCTTAAAAGTTACCCCCCACAAATGAAAAAAACTATTAAAATTATCAGACGCTAAAGGTAAAGTAATCTAGCATTTCTACTGATGATTGGTGATCTTTTTTTGAAAATGTGAGGTTTTAAAATTTTTACACCAATCGCATATAGCGAAATGGATAAGTTGGTAAGAAGTGATGATTGGCTGAAAATGACACCGTAACACAATTAGCTATAACCAAGTGGTTTTGGATTGAATTTCGCGAGGGATATCTATGCTAGCCGTTTTTAAATTAGCAGTGAAAGACTATAGAGAAGGGAACTAGTCAGCACCATCCACCGCCAACTCTTGGGCTACTCTTTTACCAACGAATAGTGGGATTAACTGTCACTTATAACGTCCCCACGGCTGAAAGGGCGAACATGTTTGGTGGGACGAGGATTTGAGCCCGCGACACTCAGATTGCGAGTCAAGCGCCCTAACCACCTGGCCATGCCGGGGCCCGGAGAATGTTATAACTTGTGATATAGGTGTAAGTGTGATTGAAAGTAGCTAATTAATGTATTAATTCTAACTTTTATGCATTACGAAATATACATTTTCAGCCAAGTTTTATTTATCGTGAAATTTATGTAATATCTTTGTGTCATTTTTTGCTTCATTTGCCTTTAAACAATATTGAAATATTTAGTTGATCATACATTAGCGAGTCATTGAGTTATTGATTATATTTTGTAATGTGATTGAATTTTTGTTTGTTTGTTTGTTTCTCTTCTTCCGTGTAAAGGAAACATTTTAAGAACTTGGAAATTAATAAAAAAATAAAACTGCCAATAACGCAGAAGAGTTAATTTTGATTATGATTACTGAGAGACTATCGTCAAAGTTAATTAGCTGAAGAATTAAGTTACCGGACACGCGAGGATGTAATACCACTTTTAGAAACATTTCCCAGGGGATAAGGGGTCTTAAATTTAGTTCATGATGGATAATAAAACTCGCACCATGATCACAGGTTTGGGAACCGGGGGGTACTGGGGGGTACTATAGCATCCCCACTTTGCAACTCTTTCCAACCCCACTGATGACTGAAATGTATTTTTGAGCTAAATCAGCTCCGCTAAGCCTATTGAGCGTTATAAAGCTCTAAGTGTGAAAGTTTGCGTGGTTGTAATGGCGCAGGAACTGGGGGGGGGGGGCAAGGGGACACCTCGTGTAGAGGGGGCAGGCAGCAGCGGTGGTGGGGGTCACCCTCAGCTTAGAGTCAATAGTCTGTCACTAGCTGCCTCAATAACAATACATTTCAAGAATGAGTGATATCTGACAATTTCAGGTTCGTTGAACAGTCCCCACCCCCTTTCCCCCTCCTCGGGGTGGTTTTGATTACAAATCTTTCTGTCGGCTGAGTACCGAAAGTGACCCGACAGCGATTTTAAACGCTCTGGACATACCGCATATCTTGCAATCCTGCCTCGCCGTGTGTGAATCATCACGGTTTTGTACGAAGTTCAAAGAATTCTCCAGCGCACTGTTTAAACACCAGATCTACTCTCTCTCTCTCGTGCTAGGCTGTAAACGTGCCCTGAAGGTAAGGAGCTTCTTCCGGCAGGTGCGTTAATTATCTGGCTCGTGAGCGACTTCGTTCTTATTTTTATCCCCAAAGTTCTAGGTGTTTTTCTTATTTCCCGCGATTTTGAACTTGGTGAGACCAAGCGCTGCTCGATTCTAATCTCATAGGATTTTTATTGTTATTAGTCTGATTACAAGAATTTTAGAATATTTTCGAGAGCATTGTCTCCATACCACATGACGTCACGTCCTATAAGTGACCTGGTGGATCGGTGGTAAACTTGATGATCTGTAACGCTAAAGAACAGGGTTCTATCCCTGCGATACGCATGAAGTAAATAGCTCATTGTTTTGCACTTAACACCGATAGTAGTAAGTAACGACGGTACCCGTGAAATCCGCGCCATTATGCCGTCAAGAAAGTTAGAATATCAACCAATGACTCCTCGTATTTATATAACACATACATGCGTTAGAAATGTCAATAAAAACGAGCCAGCTCCATTCCTGACAAGCCATCTATCTATCATGTACTACTGGTTTTGTAAGGTTTCTACTAAATTGTGATTGATTTTCAAGCAAGTTTAGTGTCATTTCCTATCTCTTGCATTCCTCCCCTGAAGCTTCCCTGGATTATAACCCCATACTGTACGCAAGCCCCCTGATATTTGCTTTCCTACCCCAAAGCTTCCCGTGAAGTATAACCCCATACTATACGCAAGCCCCCTGATATTTGCTTTCCTACCCCAAAACGCTTCCCTGGATTATAACCCCATACAGTACGCAAGCCCCCTGATATTTGCTTTCCTACCCCAACGCTTCCCTGGATTATAACCCCATACTGTACGCAAGCCCCCTGATATTTGCTTTCCTAGCCCAAAGCTTCCGTGAATTATAACCCCATACTATACGCAAGCCCCCTGATTTCTGATTTCCTCCACCAAAGCTTCCCTGGATTATAACCCCATACTGTACGCAAGCCCCCTGGTTTCTGATTTCCTCCACCAAAGCTT
>NW_013671040.1:16278-17571 GCF_000517525.1 Limulus polyphemus
TTCGTACCCCAAAGCTTCCCTGGATTATAACCCCATACTGTACGCAGGCCCCCTGATATTTGCTTTCGTACCCCAAAGCTTCCCTGGAATATAACCCCATACTGTACGCAGGCCCCCTGATATTTGCTTTCCTACCCCAAAACTTCCCTGGATTATAACCCCATACTATACGCAAATCCCCTGGTTTTTTGCTTTCCCGGATTACACCCTTAGCAAATCCTTGTCATTGGCTTATTTTAGGCTGGTATTTCTCATGTTAGGTATTACAGAAGACACCTTCACCGAAGACCTACCAGAATGGTTTACGATTTTCTATAATCTGCTGCTCTCCTGTCTACACAGCAGGTGAACGAGGCCGAATTCTCCTGATTTGATAACTCCCAGACTCACGTGACAGCAGCACGAACTTGAGCTGTAGTGGGCACGTGGAACTAACTCTCAGTTTACTAGTTTCTCTGATGTAGTAAAGAGCGGGCTAACTGTACATATGCAAGAACGGTGAGTTTTCAAAACCTCCTAGACTAGAATAGCTCGGAGTATCGGTGTGTTGACAGCATTCTTAGTTCTTTTGTTTTTTTTTCTTTCGCGCGATCCGCTAGCTGGCAGTGGTGTGTAGAACCGCGCGATAATTGCCGGGGAGCTTTCCCGGGATTGTTATCCCTTGACAGGAAGCATGCGAGAGACAGCCGTCGGTGTTCGCACGTTTGTGACCAGGAGAAGCTGTATTTCAGCCACCCAAGAGTTACCATCTTCCGCCGAACCAAGTTTACACGCTCACCGGTCGTTCTGGTCGCCGACCGCCACAGTCCACGGCTTCTCTTGCCCAGTGCCAGAGCCCAGCCCTTCATGCCTGCCAGCTAACGCCACATGTTAATATCCAAGTAAGTAATTAAGCAGAACAAATTAACAAAATCAAAACAAAAAAACACGCAACGAGAAAAACAAGGATATTGAGCCAATATTGTAAATCTCAATTTGTATGCTACGGCTTACGGTGCTACATTTGAGAAAATAAAATACATAATAAGACACAAATATGAAAACTGATATTTTTAGTGCTAAGATTCCTCTAAACACTTTATCTGTTTTTCAAAGAGTTGAATCGATATTTTGAAACTTTTAAAAAAACCTATTTTCCTTTCTTTTCTTAATAGTTTTACAATAAATCTAGATAGGATGACATTACAGTGTTTATTTGGTTGAGTAAAAAAAAAGGGGGGGTGGGGGTGTCTTTGATGCTATAGCAAATTAAACCTAACTAAAGTTGCGGGTCCATTGGAACACAACGCGTGC
>NW_013671040.1:18042-19303 GCF_000517525.1 Limulus polyphemus
ATTGAGAGATGTTTCTGGTTAAACTACAGTAACATCTCTCAATGTTAAACTAATTGAGAGCTGTTTCTGTAGTTTAACATTGAGAGCTGTTTCTGTAGTTTAACATTGAGAGATGTTTCTGTAGTTTAACAATGAGAGACGTTTATGTAGTTTAACATTGAGAGACGTTTCTGTAGTTTAACACTGAGAGACGTTTATGTAGTTTAACATTGAGAGATGTTTCTGTAGTTTAACACAAAATAAACATGGCCTAGTCTGTCGTTTAACATAAAGATTAGTTGTAATCTAAGAACAACCGAAATTTCCGGCCTTAAGAATTAGTTAGATAAACCACCGTTTCAAAATATCTGTAGAATTATTAATTATTATTAATTTGGCACGTGCATGCGAAGATAACTATGGAGTTATAAGACATATTCTAAATGATTATTTCAACATAAACGTTAATTTCATCACAGAAACGTCTCAAAATATCTGCAATTTTAACTCACCATATTTTATTTGTACGTTGTTTAACCATATAACGTGTATCTTCAAATCAGTTGTTTTAACTTCATATATTGGACTAACATGTTAATTAACCTAGAAAAGCCCTAAATCATTCAAGCACTTCTGTAATTTTAACTGCATATCTATAAATGATCTGTTAACCACATGGAATGTCCAAACGCTTTCATCATTTTAACTGAGTGTATTAAAACAATAACTTAACTAGGCAGATTGTCAAAACGCTTCTGTCACTCTAACTTCATATGTTTAAACCAGACGGAATGTCCAAGCACTTCTATTAACTGTCATTTTAACTGCGTGTAACGTGCAACCTAAGGTCCTGTGTCATTTAACTTACAAATAATTTAGTAGAACCGCCCATTTGTTTGGTTAAAAGTTCCGTTTTTTGTGTGTGTGTTTTTTTTTAATTGCCGTCTCTCCCTCAACCGGCTGACATGTTACTTGTGTCTAAAACAACGTGTTGCGTCAGTTAAAAAGTAAAGTAATACCAAAAAATATTGTGTCAGGCTGAAAGTTTAATATGAACTAAACCATAACTTGTGTAGCTACGCTATCTTTTCGACATGTTAATTACGTGTTAAACACGATGTTACATCTTCACCCAACTCGTTAAGTTCGTTGTGACACGTTTGTTCGACGCCAACGGAGGAGTACTATTATTATTTTTTTTATGTGTGTGTGTGACATCATACCGGACCGTCTCCAGAAACAGGGCGATACTAACGTTACAAAAACGTTGTTGTAACGTATC
>NW_013671040.1:20237-23808 GCF_000517525.1 Limulus polyphemus
TCTCTCAATATTAAACTACAGAAACATCTCTCAATGTTAAACTACAGAAACAGTCTCTCAATGTTAAACTACAGAACATCTTTCAGTGGTAACCTACAGGAACATCTCTGAATGTTAAACTACAGAAACGTCTCTCAATTTTAAACTGCAGAACCATCTCTGAATGTTAAACTACAGAAACATCTCTCAATCTTAAGCTACAGAAACATCTCTCAATGTTAAACTAAATAACATCTTTCAGTGCTAAACTACAAAAACATATCTCAATGTTAAACTACAGAAACATTTCCCACAATTGAATTACAAAAATATCTCTCTGTATTAATTTGCACAAACTCCCGACTACGTATGTTTGATATTAAACTACAGAGTGAATATTAAAACTATAATAAACTATTCTCTTTGTTAAACTACAGAGGGAACTAACTATCTGTGTTAATTTACAAAAAAAAAAAACCCGTACCAGATCTATTTGTTTTGAACTACAGAAATATCTGTCGTGTTAAACTACAAAAGCAAAGAACATAAATTCCACGTGCGTGTTGTGTTACTCTAAAACACCTGTTCGTGTTAGTAATATATCCATATGCGTTTCCTCCGTGATACATAACATGTTTGTTCTATGTTAAAGTACAGAGAATTATATGCTCAAGTCTGTTTGAGATTAAATGCCAGTCAGCTCTATTCATAACAGCGTCACGTTTTTAAAGACAGTCTAAGAAAGAAGAAATGGATTTAAATCGAAAGATGAATTTTTTCCATAAGTTCTGACGTAATAATTTTTGTATTTTTTTTTTTTGAGCTGCGAGACTCACACTGGTTCGAGCAGATGTTTAAAATTACAAGTGGTAGATGATCACCCAAACGTTGTATTTTGTATAATTAGGCACAGTGCCAATCTACGGACAAAAATGATAAAAGAATAATAATAATAAAAAGATGGGACAAGCAAAACCTTTCCTATATTTAAAGGCGAATATAAAACTTGCAGCCCAATTTTTGTAGCTTACGTGGGATGTGGCGCCATCTATTAATTTATAATAAAACAAACTATGAACAGATGGTTTTTAAAGGATAAAAGGGCGGAGTATATCTATATAAACAATGGACTCATAACAGACAGTTACAATAGTATTCGGCCGCGTATTTTAGAATATGTTCTCACGGCGAGCTTTATGTTTTACAACTAGCTCCCAAAAATAGCTAATTAAAAAAATAACAAACTTTGAGCTGAAATATAGCAAAAATCATGTGACGTTTTTTTGTTTTGTTTTTAACCAAGTTAATGCTATCTACAAATCGATATGATTGTTTTCAGGTTAAAATAACATTTATAAAAACTAAGCACTGATTCATTACTGCAATGATAGGTATACAAAATATATATATACAAGGGCCTACACAAACAAGGAACAGAAACCAGGACTACGAATAATTAAATATCTGACGAACAATTTGCACCAGGAAAATCAACACAGTTTAGTGGCCCTGTATTATGTATATTTTAATGTACTTGTTTGAAAAATCAAAGTGATTAGAGTTCCCTGTATCATGCATTATATATTTATATATCTGTACATCGCTTTTGGAAAAAAAAAACATCAGAGAAGCTATAAACACACTCCCACGTGTTTCATAGTTAACTCAGCACGTGCCTTGTATGACGTATTGCTTATTTAAATCTATTTGATGTTGACACTTTTTATATCTCGGCTGTCACGAGCCGCTTCTGTGACCTTGAGAAACCTTGCTTTTTTTTGTTTTCTGGAATGAATTATGCAGTACATATATTTAACGGTTCTCGCTTGTTGGAGTTTCGTATACCTAGATTTCCCCCCCCCCCTTTTTTATTCTATTGTTTAAAACTTTTAACAATTTACACCTGAAGCGCAAAGGAAAGTTAGTTTTTAACCCTCAAACCACCGACTTGTTCTCACAGCTTTCACTATGGGTGGTCTCCACGTGTTACGTCACATTCAGCAATTTTACACCATTCGGGGTAAATAACTTACATGCGAAAAAGAAAAGAAAGTAAAATTACTCCTTTTTTAATCGTAAAAAACACGTAGAAAACCCAGCAAGAATTTGTGGGATTGACTGCAATATTGACCGGTATTTTTGACAAAATTTAATTTTTTCGTATTTCTTGGGGGGTCCTCTAACTAACTCATAAGTCACTAGGATCCGGACCCTATCTTTAAAATTTTGGGGTTAAATGTAATGTAAATATAAATACGTCTCGCAGGTCACAACGCTAAAATTTGGGGGTCTGATACCCGCGGTGGACAGAGCATAGGTAGTTTATTGTGTAGCTTTGTGCTTAATAACACACCAAGAAATAATAACGAGGTCAGTTTCGGACTTTCTAAAAAAAAGGTGTCAGCTTTTGCAATAATTAAGATTTAACGAAAATTGACGTTTCGGACTTTCCAAAACAGGTGTCAGTTTCTGCAGTAATTAAGATTTAACGAAAACTGACGTTTCGGAACTTTTTGTGTGTGTGTCGATTTTTTTGCGAGTTAGATTCCTGGTCGATGCATAGAGGAAGCTTAGGATCTCGTAGCCCCTAGTGGAAGCTTTACGTCTTTATGAGACGAACGTTACTTTATGTTAGTCATACTTTATAAACTCCGTTACTGTTCACACGTGAAACTTTATCATGACTCAAATAACAAGCGAAAGTTACCAGTTTCAGCTCATTCGCACGGAGTTTGATCTACTAAAAACACCGTAGTGAGTGGTGGCAGAAGGAAGTCGCGCACGAACATGTTTTTTCTGTCGCTATAAAGCTGTACCAACCGCAGGTATCGAACCCCGAATTTAAACTTTATAACCCTGCCAGCTTACCCCCTCTGAGCCATCGTGGACAGGTATTGTTTTAGCCTACTAGGTTACGTATATGTACGTATTGTTTACAACCGCAGGTATCGAACCCCGAATTTAAACTTTATAACTCTGCCAGCTTACCCCCGCTGAGCCATCGTGAACAGGTATTGTTTTAGCCTACTAGGTTACGTATATGTACGTATTGTTTATCTTAATTCTCTATTTGATTCAGCTTCCCAAGTTTTGTAACACGAAACTAACCACCGGATAACGAAACTCGTCATCTTAGTTAGAACTACAGTTTCTAAAAACAGATTAGCTCTTGTGATTCCAGTCTGGTCAACTCTCGTCTAGTTTTGTGGGTCGTCTTTAGCTCTTATGATTCCAGTCTGGTCAACTCTCGCCTAGTTTTGTGGGTCGTCTTTAGCTCTTATGATTCCAGTCTGGTCAACTCTCGCCTAGTTTTGTGGGTCGTCTTTAGCTCTTATGATTCCAGTCTGGTCAACTCTCGTCTAGTTTTGTGGGTCGTCTTTAGCTCTTATGATTCCAGTCTGGTCAACTCTCGTCTAGTTTTGTGGGTCGTCTTTAGCTCTTGTGATTCCAGTCTGGTCAACTCTCGTCTAGTTTTGTGGGTCGTCTTTAGCTCATATGATTCCAGTCTCGTCTAGTATTGTGGGTCGTCTTTAGCTCTTGTGATTCCAGTCTGGTCAACTCTCGTCTAGTTTTGTGGGTCGTCTTTAGCTCT
>NW_013671040.1:24488-38350 GCF_000517525.1 Limulus polyphemus
AACTTGTACTTATCGTATAACAGTATTAAACTTGTACTTATCGTGTAGCAGTATTAAACTTGTACTTATCGTATAGCAGTATTAAACTTGTACTTATCGTGTAGCAGTATTAAACTTGTACTTATCGTATAGCAGTATTAAACTTGTACTTATTGTATAACAGTATTAAACTTGTACTTATCGTATAGCAGTATTAAACTTGTACTTATCGTATAACAGTATTAAACTTGTGCTTATCGTGTAGCAGTATTAAACTTGTACTTATCGTATAGCAGTATTAAACTTGTACTTATCGTGTAGCAGTATTAAATTTGTGTTTATCGTGTAGCAGTATTAAATTTGTGCTTATCGTGCAGCAGTATTAAGTTTGTGCTTATCAGTTTCTCGGACGCGATTCAAAATATCTTTTTACAAACATTTACCTGTTTTGTGAAGTTTTTACAGAACTGTGTTGATTTATTGTATTTTGAATTCGAAAAAAAAACACACAATAATATAGATTAAAATAACCTTGAGGTTGAATGACCACTAATATAGATTAAAATAACCTTGAGGTTGTATGACCACTAATATAGACTAGAATAACCTTAAGGAAGGTTGAATGACCACTAATATAGATTAAAATAACATTGAGGTTGAATGACCGCTAATATAGATTAAATAACCTTGAGGTTGAATGAACGCTAATATAGATTAAAATAACCTTAAGGAAGGTTGAATGACCACTAATATAGATTAAAATAACATTGAGGTTTAATGACCACTAATATAGATTAAAATAACCTTTAGGTTGAATGACCACTAATATAGACTAGAATAACCTTAAGGAAGGTTGAATGACCACTAATATAGACTAGAATAACCTTAAGGAAGGTTCAATGACCACTAATATAGATTAAAATAACCTTGAGGTTGAATGACCACTAATATAGATTAAAATAACCTTAAGGTTCAATGACCACTAAATAGATTAAAATAACCTGATATAGATGAAAGTAAGCAACCACACATTGGCTAGATTTATTGAAATCTAACTGGAATATAATCCCTACCTTTACTGAAGCTGACTACCCCGTTCTTCTTATAACTAAATCTACCTATAACAGCAAGGAGCTCAAGGGCAGGGATTCTCACCTAGTGGGAGGACGTTTCATTCTTCTACTGGACGTAGTGTCCTGGTACCTTACGGCTCGAGACCGAGAAAAACATACACATTTTAAGGTAATTTTAAATGGAATTCCAATAATTTAGAATAACCATCTTTGATTAGAATGACTTACACATTTTGTCTGTTATAAGAAAATATATTCACGCCAGCTGTTTTTGCTTTGTTTTTTCATCCTTTACAACTCTTTCTCCCCCCCCCCCTCCTGCTCAAAACACGTACTGTGAGAAGCGAGGGTGGTGAGGCGTGAGCTTGCAACTGTACCTCATGGCCGGACCAGAACCTTTATCCCCTCCCACCAGTTTTGTTCCACATTTATAATCATCCAAAGTGATCTGTATATGTGTTCACTGATGGTAATATTATATAGAAGCAACAACCCATTAGTATACGCAGGATATATGATAAGGACAAATTTCTAGATGGCGACACAATCTAATGCACGCAATACAAAATACTAACGAACACGCCAGATCTATACGATTAGGCTTAGCAACAAATATGAAAAGCGATGTAAAAAAGTTATTATAATGATTTAGGACAAAATTACATTTAGATTAGACTCATGATTTAATGGTAACATGGTGTATTGCGTCCCTCCACTTAGCACCAGCCCCCATGTTGAAGTTAACTGTGACTTTTGTCTCCATGTTGGATTATGCCCGTCATATCTTTGCCGTGCAATCGTCTAAAATCTAAACGAACCAAAACAGTTGGTACTTTCGTAGTATTCTGCGCGAAGCCACACAACGGTATTTAGTGCTTTCCGTAATTTAAAATGATAGACTAGAGGGAAGGTAGCTAATCAACAGCACACACCGCCAACACCTGAACTCCCTTCATCTCAGCGAATAGTGTGATTTGATTTCACGAATCTACGGTCCTAAAGTGAGAAGCGTATCATTGTGGCAACGAGAAGCGAGCCATAAACCCTCGGATTCACAGCTCGTATGTAAGAAGGGAGTGACGATACCAATATGCGTGTATTTATGTATACTAATTTAAATCTTCCATCTTTCGTCCCTAATTTTGAAGTTATAGTCTAGAGGGAAGTCAGCAATAATAAATAAACTTATTATTCCAAAAATTGGTTAATCTCGAAGTCTAAGTTCAAGGGAGGTCCAGTTCAGTCTACATTTTGATCAACGTGTGTTATTGTGTTATGCTAGTTTCGGAGAATTCCACCTCTCAATCAATAACCCTGAACACAAGTTAAGGTCAAGTGAGAACGAGGGAAGTTTGGCTCGAGTTCTGGGAAGAACATGTTAAGGTCAAGTGTGTGAACGAGGGAAGTTTGGCTCGAGTTCTGGGAACGACATATTAAGGTCAGGTGTGTGAACGAGGGAGGTTTGGTTCGAGTTCTGGGACGAACATGTTAAGGTCAAGTGTGTGAACGAGGGAAGTTTGGCTCGAGTTCTGGGAAGAACATGTTAAGGTCAAGTGTGTGAACGAGGGAAGTTTGGCTCGAGTTCTGGGAAGAACATGTTAAGGTCAGGTGTGTGAACGAGGGAAGTTTGGTTCGAGTTCTGGGAAGAACATGTTAAGGTGAGGTGTGTGAACGAGGGAAGTTTGGCTTCCGTAATACTTTGCCATACACAGGTCTTACACATCATTTTAGAAACAAATGTTTGTTTAAGCGCAGAGCTGCACATTGGGCTGTCTACGTTGTGCCCTTATAGGAATCGAACCCCGAAATTTAGAGCTGTAAGCCTTCAAATTTACCGTCGAGCTACCAGGGATGGGTGTATTTTAGATCAAGCAATCCTTGCTTTAAAATATGAACGTTTGTTTTAACAAAACTCTGCCATTCTGTGAAATAAAATATTTTCTTTGGTGCCTGTCTTTCTTTCCAAAATGTCAGAAACCCTTCGTAGAAGTGAGTTTTAGATTGATAAATCTACTGTAATGTTGTTGTTGTTTCGTTGAGTTTTGACTTTTTCATTTTTAAACGCGGGGATCCCCCCCCACCCCCACGAAAGACATTTGTGTATAAAGTTTCATTATATTCCAAATAGCTGTTCATGATAGCGGTTTCACATTAATGACAACGAATCAGAGAAACGCACTCAAACCTTACCATAATAGACCTTACCTAGTTAAGTCTTGCTTGCCCCCCCCCAGTGGCACAGCGGTATGTCTGCGGACTTACAACGCTAGAAACCGGGTTTCGATACCCGTGGTGGGCAGATCACAGACAGCCCATTGTGTAGCTTTGTGCTTAATTACAAACAAACAAACAAACTCTTAGTGGCACAACGGTATGTCTGCGGACTTACAACGCTAGAAACCTGGTTTCGATACCCGTGGTGGGCAAAGCACAGATAGCCCATTGTGTATTGCGGATAGCCCGTGATGTAGCTTTGCATTTAAACAAAGACAACTACGTTCTTGCTTTACGTATTTGAATATTATTAGCTGTTTAATTAAACGTGTCTGAAGCCAACATTTAAAACAACGGCGAACCTAAACCAAGTGCAGAAAAAAAATGTTAAATTAAAAACATCTCAAAGCATAAAACAAATCTTTTGTTTACTTAACAACACCATACTTCAAAATAAAGCAAAAAAATCCACTTTTATTAATCTTTCAAGTTATGTACGGATTAAAATGACGTCAAATACCGTAGAATAATTTATGGAATTTGGGTTCGAAACCTTTCCGAGCGCCATCTGCACGAATTGTTCGTTTTGGTTTTTGATGTCTTATTAATCTTAATTTTTTTTTGTCTAATCTTCATATTTAATATTCATGCTCTTTACTTTTAGAATCCTGAATGTCGAATGACCAGTTGGTCTGTTTTTATCGTAACAACTTAGAAAAGCAAGACAATAATGGTAAAAATATTTCACGTCGATGTTGCCACACGCACCATTGTCGGGTGTGGCTAAAAGCTGGAGATTCTGATGGGGAATTTACTAAACTTAAAATATCTAAGTTGAATAATCTAGTTAATGACCCTTCGATTCAGATATTCTCCTAGTGGTTCAACTTAGAGTTTACGAACTTAAAACTCTAAAATCCAGGGCTCGATTTTCTATGGGGGACTGAGGGCAGGTAGCTTATGTTGTAGTTTTACGACAAAATAAATAAAGCCGCCAGACAATTAAACGAAAGACACATTGAATTACGTAATAAAACTGTAAAAGAAATTCGTAACTCCCGTTTCTGAACAAGGAACTATCCTCTTTTTTACCTAAATGTGACACAGTTTTCTAATTAAAATATGATTATCTGTTAGAAATATATGAAAAGCTTTTCTTAAAACAAGTATTCGTATATCGTGATTCTTCAGTGGTGAGGGCCAACCAACAATACTTGAATTTGTTTCAGCAGAACATTTAGAACAGCAAAGTGAAGGTTACGAAAGAGAACCTTCTGATCCAAAAAGTCATTGCAGTGAAGTTGAATATATTTCCTGATGCCAATAACAATATTACCAAACAAGACTTTGCAGTTGACAATAGATTCATCAGCTTCCAACCTTTCCTAAAAACCAACAGCTGTTTCGAAAAAGGAAACTAAAGACACTGGATCTATAATAATCTTGTTTGACCACGTGCCGGTCAATTACTTTGATCCAGCTCAATTAACTTTTATGCCTTAAACATACAGTGGAATGTTCGTGGAAAGCTGTTGTTGTTGTTGTTGTTGTCATCCGTGGAGAGCTGTTGTTGTTATCCGTGGAAAGCTGCTGTTGTTGTCCGTAGATGCTGTTGTTGTTGTTGTTGTCCGTCGAAAGCTGCTGTTGTTGGTTGTTGTCCGTGGAAAGCATGTCAAGATGTCTCTACCCTTTGCAGAAACTTATTACAATGGAAACTGGGATCTTGGGCATCAATACGTAATAATGGGCATCAGAATAAGGACCTCGCCAATCAATGGGAAGCGCGGGGGGGAACATTGTTCTTTATTAACGCCCTATTTCATATTTTTGTATATGATTTGTGGTGTTTATATACGTTTACCGAGTTAAATTACAGGCGTACAGAATGCTTATGTCGATTATATTCATAGTAAACAATATACGTAATAAAAATCAAAATTAAACTTTATTAACAAAAGTATTGTATCAAAGAGACCTCTTCGGAAGACCAAATAAAATGTTCATAAGTTAAGTGCCAGTTTAAACTAACCTTTAAGTTCAACTGAGCTGCTTCTATCAACTGATAAATATACTTTTTGTCACTTGGTGCTATTATCTAGCATGACTGTCAGTTGATTTATGTTATTATTGTGTTTTGATTAACTGACAGAACCAGTTCACAAGAATTACATTTATCAACTGACAGCACCAGTTCACAAGAATTACATTTATCAACTGACAGCACCAGTTCACAAAAATTACATTTATTAACTGACAGCACCAGTTCACAAAAATTACATTTATCAACTGACAGCACCAGTTCACAAGAATTACATTTATCAACTGACAGCACCAGTTCACAAAAATTACATTTATCAACTGACAGCACCAGTTCACTAGAATAACATTTATCAACTGACAGCACCAGTTCACAAGATGAACATCTATCAACTGACAGTACCAGTTTACAAGAATAACTTTTATCAACTAATAGTACCAGTTCATAAGAACGACATTTGTCAACTGAGAGTACCAGTTCAGGAGAATCACGTTAACTAGTAGCACCAAATCACAATAACATCAATCAACTGACAGTACCAGTTCACAAGAGTCGCGCTAATAGTAGAGTCAAAACACAATAATAACATCAATCAACTGACAGTACCAGTTCACAAGAGTCACGCTAATAGTAGAGTCAAAACACAATAATAACATCAATCAACTGACAGTACCAGTTCACAAGAGTCACGCTAATAGTAGGAATAACATTTATCAACTGACAGCACTAGTTCACAAGATTTACATTTATCTTGTGAACTGGTGCTGTCAGTTGATAAATGTAATTCTTGTGAACTAGACCTTCAAATTAGGAACGGTCAAGCATGTTAATGTCTGACTTCAATAGTAAAGACCAGTGTTATCAAAGATTTCGTGAAGAATGCTATAGATAAAAAAAAAATGAAATATTTCTTAAACATTCAGTTGCCTTACCATTCAGCATGGTGTTTTTATCACAAGTATAATATAAACATTTTAAATTTCATGAAGACAACTAGGGATCGATGTATACGTAACCTAGCTAGCTGTAGTAATATATAAAGTTTTAATGCCAGAAAAAGTATTGAAACAAGAAAGTCAAAACTACAAAAACTGAGTTACTTCAAATTTAAAACTGTTATCCCTACTTTTGCAAATCGCTGTAATTATGTTAGTCTGAGCCAAAATAGGGATAAAAAAATTTAAGTAACTCAGTTTTTTTTTGGTCTTGTTTCAATACTTTTTGTAACATTAAATCTTTCTATATTATTATAGCTAGCTAGGTTACTTATATGTTGATCCCCACTTGTCTTTATACATTTTGTTATTAAAGGTTGACTTTAACATCAGTAAAGTGTTGTTTTCAGTTCTTTTATTATTTATGCTCGACTCGCAATCTGCGGGTCGTGGGTTCGAATCCCCCGTCCCACCAAACATGCTCGCCCTTTAAGCCGTCGGGCATTATAATGTGACGGTCAATCCCACTATTCGTTGGTAAAAAAGTAGCCCAAGAGTTGGCGGTGGGTGGTGATGACTAGCTGCCTTCCCTCTAGTCTTACACTGCTAAATTAGGGACGGCTAGCGAAGGTAGCACTCGTGTAGCTTTGCGCAAAATTCAAAAAAACAAACAAACAAACAATAATATATAACTACACATATATATAGATATATATAATATATAGATTGTATTATGGTCTTGTACGTTTGTTTTAGTGTAATCCTACACACCGGACTACTTTCGTTGTCCCCTCTGCGTGGATCGAAAATAAACGTTCATTTAAGAAATTTTGTGTGAGCTTTTCCAACCAGTGGATTCTTATTTGTTTATGTCTAATCCATATTCCTCCATTAACTGATTGACGTGAGATCAAAGTGACTTTAAGAAGAAGAAGAAAAAAAAAAACAACAACAACAAGCATGCTTTGACGATCTGGGCTTTTTATAGTTAGACGAGCAGAGAATTCAGTTTGACAAGTCTAGACTGGAATTCCAGTTAGCTGATAACGATTTTGTTTTGTTTTGTGTGTAGCCATTACGTTGTTGTCACGAAAAACGACTTGAAAACGAAGGAGTAAGGGACACCTCTGTATCGCGTGACAGGGTATAAGTTTTGTGAATTCGGTTATCGAGCTCATTAAAGAGGGTTTTATTTTTCAAACGAGAAATACGATACACCCTTGTAACCCTAGCTTTAAGCAGTATAATCTAAGAGAGAGAGTAGGTATTGTTTGTTTGTTTGTTTTGAATTTCGCGCAAAACCACACGAGGGCTGTCTGGGCTAACCGTCCCTAATATAGCAGTGTAAGACTAGAGGGAAGGCAGCTAATCATCACCACCAACCTACAACTCTTGGGCTACTCTTTTACCAACGAATAGTGGGATTGACCGTCACATTATAACACCCCCACGGCTGAAAAGGCGAGCATGTTTGGTGAGACGGGGGATTCGAACCCACGACCCGCAGATTGCGAGTCGAGCGCGATAAACACCTGGCCATGCCGGGCCCAGTAGGCACTGTAAACTTAAAACTGTAAGGTTAATAAACTCACGTGCTCGTGCCTCAACGTGCTTTACCTCCGGAATCCTTTTAAAGATTCACGAGCGACAACAGTTAGCGGCCATTTGATTCTGATAAAATTATTTAATCAGCTGTAAACACCCGAGTTTCTTTGATCTATCAGGAAACTCGTTTCGCTTCGTCGCCATCGTAAAAAAAACAAACAAAAACAACAACGACAACAACAAAATGCGAGATGTATTAATGTTTGTTCGTTTTGCGCAGAATCACAAAATGGGTACCCTCACCAGCCGTCTTCCGTTTGTTTTTATTTGTTTATTGTTTTCTGATCTGGTAGGTAAGTGAGAACGTAGACATTTGTCACTAACACTGGGGCCACTTTAATCAAATAGTGGACTTGACAATCACTCTTATAACTCACCCACGGATCCAAAATGCAGAACACATTTTTTTGCGGGACGCGAACTTTGGCTCTCGGATCCACAAATCGACAGGCTAGGCCTATATATTGCAGTAATTTGAGCAAAGCCATTCTTGGCATGAATAATAGCCTAAACCTACCACCTAACCTTTTATAAAAATAAACACACATGCGACACACAAACAATGAAAGTGAACGGAATAACCACACACGAAACACGCAAACAATGAAAGTAAACGGAATAACCACTCATGCGACACCAAAATAATGAAAGTGAACGGAATGACCACACACACGAAACACACAAACAATGAAAGTAAACGGAGTAACCACACGTGCAACACAAGAATAATGAAAGTAAACGGAATAATCACTCATGCGACACAAAAATAATGAAAGCGAACAGAATGACCACACACGAAACACACAAACAATGAAAGTAAACGGAGTAACCACACGTGCGACACAAAAATAATGAAAGTAAACGGAGTAACCATACGTGCGACACAAAAATATTGAAAGTAAACGGAATAACCACACATGCGACACAAAAACAATGAAAGTTTGTTTATTTGTTTGTAATTAAGCACAAAGCTACACAATGGGCTATCTGTGCTTTGCTCACAACGGGTATAGGCTACTGTAACCATGGCAACGAATGATAACCAATTGCATATCTAGATGAACATCTTGATCAGATTTTATCTCGCGCGAGTCTGGTGTATATGATACGAGGGCGAAGCTCAGTGATTAGCGTATCCGAACTGTTCATCCGAAGGTTCATGGCCCGCCTTTCTATCGTCGCAAAAAAAACGCCTTCTGGTGGTCACATCCGGCTGTTCGGTCTGACAAGAGTGGCTCAAGATGGTGGGTGACGCTGGTAAATGTAATTGAAAAAATAATAAATAATTTTGTGTTGTCAGTTGTTACCCTAAATTCTGATTTTTAAATGGTTTAAATATTATTGATAATAATTACGTTTCACTTACTTGAATCTAGTTCATAGTATAACAGTCGTTGTTCATGAAATTGATGATATAAATAACGTCTCAACTATTACTATGTCTGTCGTATACCAGCCTTCCTGATGAGCTCTGGTATTGAGCGAAAGGCTTCGTCGGCTCTAGATATAGCGCATTTGACATATTATATCATATTATTCTTTGTTTTCGGTCATAATATTATATAATTGACTAGATAGCTTCCTTCCAATTCAAAATTAGAGACTGATAGACACAAATAGCTTTGCTTGATGGAAATTCGCATTTTTCTGTCTTCCTATGAACCTAGTAAGGCTTAAGGAATATCTAGACACAAATAGCTTTTTTTGATGGAAATTCGCAATTTTTTTTCTCTTCATATGAACCTAGTAAGGCTTAAGGAATATCTAGACACAAATAGCTTTGCTTGATGGAAATTCGCATATTTTTTCTTCCTATGAACCTAGTAAGGCTTAAGGAATATCTGTAAAAACAAAAGTATAAATGGCTGTATACACACGGGATTAAAACATGATTTATGGGTAATATAAACATTTTATAATTAACAATTTAATACAGTGGGCGTTCCCTTTGTTTTGATGATTAACATAATGGTATCTTACTTTATATACGTTTATTACTTTCCGAAAAAAAATATATGTTTATTAATACCGATAACAATGTCAACGAATAAATAATTATTCTTGATATTGGTCAGTGACTAATATACGTTCACAAGTGTTATAGGGGTTTATTTTATTGTATTGTATCTTCTCACAAATTCTAAAATGTTGAATCGATCTTATTAATTTCTAGAAACTAAATCCAATTTACGTAAAGCTCAAAATAAATGAAGACTAAACTAACCTCACCACTGTAAACTATGATACTGTTAGTTAGTAAATGTTATTTTCTGTTGCCAACTGACTGATATGATCCTTATGAACGGGTGCTACCAGTTGATAAATGTTCTTTATTCTTGGAAAATTATGCTGTCAGTTGATTGATGTGATCCTTATGAACTGGTACTGTCAGTTGATAAATGTTCTTTATTCTTGGAAAATTATGCTGTCAGTTGATTGATGTGATCCTTATGAACTGGTACTGTCAGTTGATAAATGTTCTTTATTCTTGTGAACTGGCACTGTTAGTTGATAAATGTTATTCTTGCGAACTGGCACTGTTAGTTGATAAATGTTATTCTTGTGAACTGGTCAGTTGATAATTGTTAGTTTTGTGAATTGGTGCTGTCAGGTGATAGATAGGATCCTTGAGAACTGGTGCTGTCAGTTGACAAATGTTTTTTATTCTTGTGAATTGGTGCTTTCAGTTGATAAATGTTATTCTTGTGAACTAGTCAGTTGATAAATGTTAGTTTTGTGAATTGGTGCTGTCAGGTGATAGATAGGATTCTTGAGAACTGGTTCTGTCAGTTGCTAAATGTTATTTTTGTAAACTGGTACTGTTAGCTGATGGATGTGATCGCGTGAACTGTTGCTGTCAGTAGAGGGATGTGATCCTTGTGAACTGGTTCTTGTTTGTTTGTAATTAAGCACAAAGCTACTCAATGGACTATCTGTGCTCTGCCCACCACGGGTATCGAAACCCGGATTCTAGCGTTGTAAGTCCGCAGACATACCGCTGTGTCACTGGGGGGCTGAACTGGTTCTATCATTTGATAAATGTTCTTTATTTTTGGGAACTGCTGGTGTCAGTTGATAAATGTGATCTTTGTGAACTGGTACTGTCAGTTGATAAATGTTCATAATTCTTGGGAACTGGTACTGTCAGTTGATAAATGTTAGTTTTATGAAGTGACGCTACCAGCTAATAGATGTGATCCTTGTGGACCACCTTATAATTAGCAAATGTCATTATTATGAACTGGTGCTGTCAGTTGTTAAAAGTTACTTTTATGAAATAATGGTGACACGAACAAGTACATTACAGTAGTTAACTGGCCATTTCCTATAATGAAACTATTTCTATGTATAACAAACGTCATTGCAAGTTGCTATCAGAGAAACCTCCTTTATTAACCTTGTCATGTAACTTTTTAAAAATTCAGTCGGCGTACTTATTTGTTTAGTTTTCCACATTTTTCAAATATATCTTACTGTAAGGGTAATACGCAACCTATTGTTTTATTCAAGTACTTTTGTGTGATATGATAACACAGGTGTTAACACTCGAATTAAACGCTTTGTTCGTGTAACATAACGCAGCTATAGTGTTGTATAAGATGTTTTATTTTTAATGTTCAGTGTTTTATTTGTGCATCTTTATGAACCATTTAAACATTTTTTCAGACTTTTAGGACACTAGTTTTTTGTTTGTTTTTTTATCTAAAATTGAGTAACATTTCTCTACACAATAAATGTTGGTTGCGCTTTGCAGATTCGTGGCCGAAGTCGAACAACACGTTGAAATAATGTAGGTCCCGCCATCTAGTGGCATTTAATATTAAATGTAAAGTCTCTTTTTAACGATGCTTAATTGTCTTTATAGACCCAGATTAGGCTAATAATAACTAAACAGTTAAGTACAACTAACTTAAGCTTTCAAACTTCGTTTGTTCACCCTACTGACTGATTTAACAAACAATTAGCTAATCCATAAATAAATACTAACACGCTTGGTTACACGTGTTTAAATTCAGCGATCTGCTTAACTGACTTAACTGTCACATCACCAGTCAGCTTCAGCGCAAAACAAAGTGACGCATTGTTGAATTAGTCTCCACCGTAAAGAATTAAAACAATTTAAAAACAAATAAACCAAACAATAAAGATGTTTGTTTTAAATATTTAACGGGAGAATAAGAAAATAAGCTTGAAATAATGATACAGCCAATCAAAGAATATTTATTAGTGACGTCATTAGATGGAAAAAACATAAGCTGATTTCCGTCCTCTAGGAGACAAGTTTGCGGAATACTGGTGTCAGCTAACGTCACTATAAGTTATATTTGTTCGTTCTCCAATACAAAATCGTTACAGACCAGTTTTAACCAATCACATGGTTCTTACTGACAAAACTGGTATTTCCAGTGTCATAGGGCCCGGCATGGCCAGGTGGTTAGGGCGCTCGACTCGCAATCTGTGGGGCGCGGGTTCGAATCCCCGTCTCACCAAACATGCTCGCCCTTTCAGCCGTGGGGGCATTATAATGTGACGGTCAATCCCACTATTCGTTGGTAAAAAGAGTAGCCCAAAAGTTGGCGGTGGGTGGTGATTATTAGTTCCCTTCTCTATAGTCTTTCACTGCTACATTAGAGACGGCTAGCTCTAATGTGTAGCTTTGCGCGAAATTCGTAACAAACAAACAAACCAGTGTCATGGGATTATTTATATGTATGCTAACTGCTCAGCCTGTGGACGAATAGGGTATATATAGACTGACTTCAATTACTTAAAGACGTTTTACCCTTTTTTTTTTCGTTGATGATATCATTAGATACAACTGTGTATAACTATTTGAATATATTCTCATTGGAAAGGAAGAAAACGCTAGAAACGAGTTTCACCAATCATGGACGACTTTCTGATGACACCATTAGGTACAACGGTTCAGTTTTTATTTCATCTCTATCGCGGATGGCTAGTGCAGTTAGTCTTCGTGCAGGTTCGCGCGAAATTCGAAACCAAACAACAACAACAAAAAAAAAAACATTTAGCTGATTTGTTACGCAGAACAGAAAAGTCCCTTCAATAGCTTTTAGCTTGGGGTTCGATAACCGTGGTGGGCACAGTACAGATAGCCGACACAAAATGTATATCAAAAATTATTAAATAGAATAAAAAAAATCACTGCACACCTTATCTTACTCTGTTTGGTGAGATATTGGGGAACGTAACGTAATTCCTATCTTAACGCAAAGTTCTATAAGTTCTTCTTGATGAATATTGGTTCCCGTAAGAAGTCGTTTATTTTAAGATTTGACCAATCAAACGTCAGCGATCGATATAATATGACATGTCTATATGGACATATAAATATATACAACATTCCAGGGGAAAATGTTGGGGAGCAAAAGGGGCGTAGCAATTAGACAATTTTGTTAATGTACTCAGTTTGTACAGATCCATTGGGTGTGCATGTGAGGGGTCTCATTCAAGATGCGGAATATACTGGAGGCCTTGTTTTGAGAAAGTGTAGGAACTCCTACAGAGTATTCTGTTTACTAGGCCAGTCCTACTGTTTGGTTGATTAGAAGTTTCTGGACCGAGTGTAGCCCAACGGTAAGAGTGCTGGATTGTGGAGCTGAGGTTCAGTGGTTCGAGTCCCGCTGTTACCGAAAGAAAAATCACGCTACACACTTTGAATCCTTATAAGAGTGACGTCATATGCCACTATTCGATCTGAAAAGAGTAGTCCAAGAATTGGCGGTGGGCGTATTCCCACTAGCCTAGCACTTCAAAATTAGGGAAGACTAGCGTAGGTAGCCCTAGCGTCCCTGTGAGTCTTCCCTCGATGCTGAATTCTCTACTGCAACATTTTTTTAAATAATCGCTTTGGGATTTCGATAAGTATTGTTTGTTTATAGTTAAGCACAAAGCTACACAAAGAGCTATCTGTGCACTGCCCACCACGGGTATCGAAACCCGGATTCTAACGTTGTTAAGTCCGCAGACATACCGCTGTGCCACTGGGGGGATTCG
>NW_013671040.1:38894-42533 GCF_000517525.1 Limulus polyphemus
GGGGGGCTTCGATAAGTAAGTGTATAATTAGCTCTTTTAATGGTTCCCTATTTCTTTTCTTCTTTTTGAAACTTTCAAACAAGCGTCGTACTCGTAATGAAATATTTATCACGTAATATTAGGCTTTCTAAGTTTCAATTTTTTTTTAAAAAAAAGGGGGAGAAGAAATAAATCTGTCACAAAATGTTCTAGAACAATCATACATGACGTTCTTCATGCCTCTGCCTACACTGTGTTTTCTTACGCTTTTTGTAATGTCAAATAAGAGTTATAGTCGTTGGTCTCTGTTACAAACCATGTGCTTGCTAGGCCTCGCCCTTTTTGAAGTTCTTCTACTTTGAATAGCCGCCTGAACTCCAATGCCATCGAGAAAATTTGCACTAATGAGTCACATACTATAGGTCATGACGTAAGTCACATCGCACGTGGTGCTTTGTACACGAGACCCTTCTGGTCAGAAAAGCGTGGGCGACGGAAGCTCTCTGATAAGTGAGTGTATTCTTTGTTTGTGTCCCAAAGTTATGTCATCTGTAATTCTATCTTTGATATCATATATTAATTCACTTGGTCGTTTCATCTCCAGTGAATGATCAATAAACAATACTAGAATATTTAATTTCCGATTCAACGTATAAGATGATATATATATATATATAAGCGGGAGTGGGTGTGGGTGGGTTACATGAAACTATAAGAAAAAAAATCCCAAAAGTATTCACCAACGGTTGATTAAGTGTTCGTAATTTCTAGAGGCGCAAACCTACATAATGGGATATTTGCGCTGTGCCTGCTGCAGGGATCAAACCCCTATTTTTAACTTCATGAGGCCTAAAGCTTACCGCTGAGCTAACCGAAGGAGGGGCACCAGTTGATTAGCTGTTCCCAATTTTTTTTGAAGTGCAAACCTACACAATGGGTTATTTGAGCTGTGCCCGCTGCTGGGATCTAACCCCGAATATTAACTTTGTAAGATATGAAAACGATATCACAGACTTTAAATCGCGAATACGTATGTAAGTTTTCAAAGCCTCGGAGATTTTACTCGGAGTTAGACAAGAAATAAGGGGATGGGTTTGTAAGATAGTTTGTTTGTTTGTTTGTTTTTGAATTTCGCGCAAAGCTACACGAGGGCTATCTGCGCTAGCCGTCCCTAATTTAGCAGCGTAAGACTAGAGGGAAGGCAGCTAGTCATCACTTAAGTGTATTTCGTTAAAGGCTATGTTGACTGGGAAATATACATTGTCGTTTTTCCGCATTTTTTTTATAATAGTTTAATATTTGTGACACCAGGGGTCGCATGTTAACAAAAGATAGTGATATCATTACTAATCCTTCTAGCTGTCTCTGTCACTTGAGTCATCTGTAGGTTTTGTCTGAAAATTGAAAGAGAATTATAAAGAATATTGCATAAAAGTACACCGAAAATGTAGATAATAATCTCTTTTTTCTGACACCAGGAGTCGCATGTTAACAAAAAATAGTGATATCATTACTAATCCTTCTAGCGCTCTTTGTCGCTTGAGTCATCTGGAGGTTTTATCTGAAAATTGAAAGAGAATCATAAAGAATATTGCATAAAAGTGCACCGAAAATGTAGATAATAATCTCCTTTTTCTGGCACCAGGGGTTGCATGTTGGCAATAAGATGATGGTAATATTACTAAAAACGTGATTTTTTTTTCTTCTTCTGGGTTGTCTGGAAATTTTGTCTGAAAATCGAAGGAGAATCATAAAATTATGGAGAAATTTAGATGTAAATCTGATTCCTATCACTTTTTTTTTTCTCTTGCTCATTACCCGCGCTAACGAATCAATATGTCATCCTAACAGTTAGGCCTTTCAAAGATCACTAACCCTGCTTTGCTCTGTTTCGCGTTGAAACTCGCGCATGCTCATAAATACTTCTGTTTACAGGCTCAGTGCCATTATCGCTCGTCCTTTTCTGACAGATTACAAGGTTGTTGATATTAATTAAAGAAAGTAAATGCGGAACCAGAAAGCCAAGGATTTCGTATAAAAGAGACACAAAGCTAAAGAACAATTTTTTTTTTTTTACATATGAAAGCGATTATTCAGCATTCCTGAACGGGACGATGTTATTTTCGTTTCTGTGTTTACTCGTGTAGGCTGAAACGATCGTATCAATTTCACACCAAGATCGTGTTGCGTTAGGGTTAAATATTACTATATATTCATCTGACCAAGAATGAACACAAGTCAACAAGATATGTGTCAAGGGAAGAATGTTTTATGGTAAAAAAACAAAACCAAACCAGAAAAAAAAGGAGAAGAGCAAAAAACAAAACTGAATGTGTAAAAAAAGTTAAGAAAACAAAACAAATCCAAAACATTACTTTGGACTTGCTGGATTTGGTTACATTGATTGGTCTTTCTCTTTATCGCCCTTTTTCACTCACGCTCAGTTCTAAGATAGATGAAGCAGTTACCTTTGTACCTCTACCTCGTGCCGCGTTTCCACAGTTCTCGCCTGTCTTGGGCAACAAGAGGAGGCCACCCACACGTTTACAGAAGGAACGGCTAAGTTTCACTTGTATTTGTAATTTGTATTAAATGGCCGTCCTTTAATTTGACCTACTTACCAGATTGAATACAGACACTCGGCATCATCCTACCACGTGCCATCCACAATAAAGGATTTACTGCCACATTTATAACGAACCCACAACTTAAAGTGCGGAGAATATTCTGTGGTATTGTGCGCGTGGGTTCGAACTCTGATCACCAGCTCTGAAATCGGGAACTCTACCACAGGACCAACCTGCGACCAAGGAGTGAAATCCAGAGCTCTGACATTAAATTGAACTTTAAATAAATATTGTGGCTAAAACTGTCTGAGCGGTAAGTTTTAAGGGTTGTAACGCTAAAAACCTGGTTTAGATACCCGTGGTAGGCACATTACAGACAGTCCATTGCGCTGAACAACAAACAATCAAAACAACTGTGGCACTTTATTTAAGAACAGCCGTGACTGAGATAATGTGGTCAACCAGAATCCATATTCGTACTTTACTGATACTCTGTCCCCCTGCAGGGTCAGTGGTAATTTTTGCGGATTTACATCGCTAAAATCTGGAGTTTGATTCCCCCGCGATGGACAAACCAGAGATAGTTAATTGCGTAGTTTATACTTTAAGAAAACAAAAAAATTTCATAGTCTGTTAACGACTATAATAAACAAAAGTTAGTGATCGAGTTGTATAAAACTACATATCGCAAGTTTAGATTAGTGATCAACTTCTATAAAACTACATATCGCAAGTTTAGATTAGTGATCGAGGTGTATAAAACTACATATCGCAAGTTTAAATTAGTGATCAAGTTGTATAAAACTACATATCGCAAGTTTAAATTAGTGAACAAGTTGTATAAAACTACATATCGCAAGTTTAAATTAGTGAACAAGTTGTATAAAACTACATATCGCAAGTTTAGATTAGTGATCAACTTGTATAAAACTACATATCGCAAGTTTAGATTAGTGATCAACTTGTATAAAACTACATATCGCAAGTTTAGATTAGTGATCAACTTGTATAAAACTCATATCGCAAGTTTAGATTAGTGATCAACTTGTATAAAACTACATATCAACTTTAATACAATTGTTATCAAGAACAA
>NW_013671040.1:43454-44699 GCF_000517525.1 Limulus polyphemus
CATGATGAAGCGTTAGAAATATGACATCATGATAGAACGTTAGCGAATATGACATCATGATAGAACGTTAGATAATATGACATCATGGTAGAACGTTAGATAATATGACATCATGATAGAACGTTAGCGAATATGACATCATGATAGAACGTTAGATAATATGACATCATGGTAGAACGTTAGAGACTATGTGACTTTTCGTTACAAATTAACCCTGTTCATAGTCAGTTAGGGCTATTAAAGGATGGCCACAGCTGATGGCGAGATTACACCGGTTTCTCTCAAATAATTGCTTGTTTGTTTGTAATTAAGCCTGGTATCGAAGCCCGGATTTTAGCGTTGTAAGTCCGCAGACATACCGCTGTGCCAGTGGGGGAGGGGGGGGCTCTCAAAGAGCATGATGTCTGGGACTAAAAGTCGTCTTTGAAACATCTTAAATTTATCAAATGCATCAGTCATCCTCTTCAAGCAAGGTAGCTTTATACGTCCTACTTCAAACTGTTTTCATGACCTCTTAACCCTAATGGCAAATGGGTTAAGATAGGGTTTTGATTGATGGGCACATTGTCACCTTACTCTGGCGCCAACTTGGTTTTAAAAAAAAAGAAAAAGAAAAACAAGATGAGAATATTTTTCTGGTAAACGTCCTTTTTATTCTCTCTCTCTCTATACAAAACCAAAAATACTTTGTATTCTGATGTTGATTCTTTAGCTAAGTGCAAACATTGACGCGGAAAGGAAACCAGCCAACAGAACGATGTAAACAGTTTTGACACCTTTAATGAACAACGATAACTCTGTGTCGACATATTTTCTGTTGTCAGCTCCCCCCCTATTATAGCTGTTTGTACTTAAATTATATGGAGGAAAACATACCCGACGTTTAGGGGTTATTAAACACCAACGAAGAAACCAGTTAAGCTCCTAAACTTTTGAAAATAATATTTGTTTTAATTGATGTATTTTATTTTAGTGTTAGTTTTTTATTATTATTATATTACAAATCTGCCACGTATCATTAATCTTTTGGAATTAATACGATCTTAGCTTTATTTTAGAAGTACACTTGCTTTTACAGGTCAGTAAGATGGGCATGAAGTCCTTTGATGTAAAAAAAAATAATATATATATATATATTCAAGCATAATTTGCTATGACGGTCCGAGGTCCGAAAAGCACCACTGAACATGCTCCGCAGTTCCAACTTATAAAAATGATGACGGGCTTATAACGCTAGGAAACGGG
>NW_013671040.1:44881-47849 GCF_000517525.1 Limulus polyphemus
GGTTTCGATACTCACAGCGGGCATAGCGCAGATAGCCTACCGTGTATTGTTTGTAATTAAGCACAAAGCTACACAATGGGCTATCTGGTGTCTGCCCACCACGGGTATCGAAACCCGAATTCTAGCGTTGTAAGTCCGCAGACATACCGCTGTGCCAGTGGGGGGGGGGCAAGCAAGACTTAACTAAATAAATACACATATGTCATGTCGTTGGACTTCTCAAAGTAGTTAAAACATTATGGCCTAAGCACTACAAAAAAACAACACTGTAGTCCCGACCTTGGAGTTTGACGAATTATTGGATTTTTCAATTTGACTTGAATTATTTTTTGTCGAAACTGTAAGTACGAAATACGCGCTGCTTCAGTGTATCGATCGGTGTATCGGTGTATCGATCCTGGTTATTTGAAGAAAACCAAGCAAACTATGAAAATGAAATACGACTTTTTATCTCTGTGAAAAGTTTCCTTTCAACTCGACGTTTCGTCTATGGGGGCCCGGCATGGCCAGGTGGTTAGGGCGCTTGACTCGCACTCTGTGGGTCGCGAGTTCGAATCCCCCGTCCCACCAAACATGTTCGCCCTTTCAGGCGTTATAATGTGACGGTCAATCCCACTATTCGTTGGTAAAAGAGTAGCCCCAGAGTTGGCGGTGGGTGGTGATGACTAGCTGCCTTCCCTCTAGTCTTACACTGTTAAATTAGGGACGGTTAGCGCAGATAGCCCTCGTGTAGCTTTGCGCGAAATTCAAAACAAACAAAAAAATCGTCCATGGGAGGTTAACATCCAAGTAATGACAATAGAGATAGTACTGACAGATAGAGATTAGCTTTGATAGTAAAAATTACGGAGGAGGGTTAAAAAAAAACTGCTCCACACAGATGTAAGTTTGAAGCAAACGACAGTGTTAAAAAGCTTGTTCTAAGCGTAAAGTTGCACAATATGATATCTGCGCTATATCCACTACGGGGATCGAATCCCATAATTTTATGGTCATAAGCCCTGAAACTTACCGCGAGGCCAGTAGAATGCGTTTCGAAGATTGACGGCTTGTTTCTTTGTTGTTAAGCGCGAACCTACACAATGGGCTACTTGTGCTATGACCACCACGGATATCGAACTCCGGATTTAAGCCTACTGGGAGGCAAGAGTAACGGAAACTAATAAAGTCTTTTTTTTTAATTTATTTTATTTTACCGTCTGTGAAACTATAACTTCAAAGTGACAATTTATTGACTGCTGTGAAGTCTCTTGTGTCATATTATGATCTTTAAATACTCTACTATTGACTGCTGTGAAGTCTCTTGTGTCATATTATGATCTTTAAATACTCTGCTATTGACTGCTGTGAAGTATCTTGTGTCATATTATGATCTTTAAATACTCTGCTATTGACTGCTGTGAAGTCTCTTGTGTCATATTATGATCTTTAAATACTCTGCTATTACAGGAGGATTGGTAAATAACACTCTAAATAAATTAGTCAAATTGATATTAAAAGACACGGTTATTTTATTTTTTTAATGAAAATAACACTAACATTAAAAGTTAGCATTGGCCTCATTGTGAGTTGATAATGAGTTTCATTAACTTGAAATAAGAACTAATCGACCCCCCTTCAGTGGCACAGCGGTATGTCTGCGGACTTACAACACTAAAATCCGGGTTTCGATACCCGTGGTGGGCAGAGGCCAGATAGCCCATCGTGTTACTTTGTGCTTAACTTCAAACAAACAAACGGAACTAAACGACAACGTTTTGCCACGTCACGAATTGAAATCATTAAAAGTAACCCGTTTCGCATAAAAACGCGTTTCGTTTGAGTAGTCAACAAAAAAAATCACATAAACTAACAAAAGTTTGGTTACAAACCTTGTTCAAAGCGAGCCGAAGTTTCATAAGATAAATTCACTAATCTTTATCCGTGAATGAGTGTTGAAAATTTATCATCACGATCAGAGGACTTAAGATTCTTAATCAATGCAAATTGTGTTACAAAATATAAGCCGAAACTCTTGGAATATGATAACTTTAGTTATTGATCTCTCAATCTGGCTACAGTTTTTTTTTTTCGCTATGATATTACCCTTTATCAGTTCTGCATCATAATATATTACTTTGGATCATGATTTTTTGTTGTTTTTTTGTAGCATAAGTAACGATAATTATTTCAATACTGTGACTGGTTATTTAGTTTTATTACTGTTTGTTTTTTTATTCAGTGCCTAACACTCTTCTTCAAGACGTCCTGTCAAGTTTCATCATTCTTTCTCAAATCATTCACTAGTGGAAAGTGACGCGTACTGATTTTCCTAATTAAGAGGGAAAAAAGGCACACAGAGGTCGTTGTGGTACAGTTAAATCGAAATCCAATAAGGGAAAAAACTTATATCCACCCCCAAAAAAAGATGAATGATAATCAGATTTTGTTGGTTATTTTTTAATGGCCACAATTTCGAACGTCCGATACATGGTTTGTTCCATCTGACATTAAAATCACCAGAGAATGGTCGTACTGGCCCAAAATATTTTGAGTATTAAAACATTCATTTATCATTTTCCATTTGTTTATGGTATACGTCTTTGTTTTATTTTATTTTATGACTCACATTTCTATTTAGACAACCAATGACAAAGGTGTCACACTACAACGAAAGCAATGCCCCACTTGAAGGGTTAAAACAAATGTGGTGTATGTCCAGCATTCTTCCTTACTGACCAACACCACGACGAAAGCAATGCACAACTTGACGGGTTAAAACAAATGTGGTGTATGTCCAGCATTCTTCCTTACTGACCCATACCACGACGAAAGCAATGCCCCACTTGACGGGTTAAAACAAATGTGGTGTATGTCCAGCATTCTTCCTTACTGACCCATATCACGACGAAAGCAATGCCCCACTTGACGAGTTAAAACAAATGTGATGTATGTCCAGCATTCTTCCTTACTGACCAACACCACGACG
>NW_013671040.1:48363-57306 GCF_000517525.1 Limulus polyphemus
AGATAATATGATCCAGCTTTTTAAATGTGGAATTTACGTTACTGTACAACTCTATTTGATCAGAGTAATTTTTCCACTGATTTATGGGCAGAGATGTCACTTAAGTTTCGTGATGACACCTTGGGACATTATAGTTAACAAACCAATTTTTAATTGCTTGGTATGGTTTGTTTTTAATTTCGTGCAAAGCTACTCGAGGACTATCTGTGCTAGCCGTCCCTAATTTTGAAGTGATAGACTAGAGAGAAGTCAGCTAGTCATCACCACCCACCGCCAACTCTTGGGCTACTCTTTTACCAACGAATAGTGGGACTGACCGTGACATTATAACGCCCCCACAGATAGCCCATTGTGTAGTTTTGCGGTTAATTACAAACAAACAAACAAACAAACTCGATTAACAAGTGTTCATTTCTAAACTACACCTGGCGGCAGACAAATGAACTTCAGCGTGAGCTTTGGGTTAACAGTTTTGTTTTCCAATAATTGGCATAAATATGAAATATTAGAGTAGAATATGAAATGTTATATTCTCACTCACGAGATTATCAACTTCTCTACATTGTTGACTGGGGCACATTGTAGTCACGTGATTCCATCTGCCTATTAAAAGTTTCTTGATCTTCAGTTGAATTGCGTTATAAATAAATAAATATATATATATATATATATATAAGTGTAATTTTTCATATTTACTTGTCTCCTGGTGAGACAGCGATAAATCTACTGACTTACAACGCTTAAATCCGGCGTTCGATTCCTCGCGATGGACTCAGTAAAGAGCCCAATGTGGTTTAACACTCGAATAAACACACATATTTTCTTTAAACACCATTTTATCCAACAACAACAAGATACATTGGTGATTCGTTATTACCTAATCAGAGCATTTAATAAAATATTTTTTTAGATAAGTTACATCATTTTTTACGGTCTTCTATAATTACTCATTTGTTAATGTAGTTGGTTAAAGAAATCTCAGTAGGTTTTATAATATAAACAAAAACTGTCATTTATTTGAAGTCTCTTTTCTTTGCACGTAAATTTTAGATCTAAGTACGAACCTGTCAATCGTCCACTAATCGGGTTGTTTATAACTACGTTTATGTTACCCTAATCTTGGGATCTCAACTTTTGTTAGTTTTAGAATGGAAAATGTCTAGCGTCATTGGTCTTTTTTTTTGTTTCTTTGTGAACAATCATTTCTTGTCATACTCCAAACGCTTCATTAATAAAGTATTCTTTATTAACCCTGTATACTTAACCGGCTTGTAGAAGGCTATCTACGATATATTATAATCGTTACTTCACCTTCAACAAACACTGCCTAATACTAATCGTGGAGGCATTATAATGTGACGGTCAATCCCACTATTCGTTGGTAAAAAAGTAGCCCAAGAGTTGGCGGTGGGTGGTGATGACTAGTTGCCCTCCCTCTGGTCTTTCGCTGCTAACTTAGGGACGGCTTAGCGCAGATAGCCCTCGTGTAGCTTTGGGCGAAATTAAAAAAACAAACGAACAAACAAACTTACTAATCGGAATGTTTATGTCCACATAACTGTTTGTTTTCTAAATGCTCGAAGAAATAATGTAAGTTGTATATAAATTAGGACTAACTTATATACAACTTACGTTATGGTATATAAATTAGGACTAACTTGTATACAACTTACATTATGGTATATAAATTAGGACTAACTTATATACAACTTACGTTATGGTATATAAATTAGGACTAACTTGTATACAACTTACGTTATGGTATATAAATTAGGACTAACTTGTATACAACTTACGTTATGGTATATAAATTAGGACTAACTTGTATACAACTTACATTAGGACTAACTTATATACAACTTACGTTATGGTATATAAATTAGGACTAACTTGTATACAACTTACGTTATGGTATATAAATTAGGACTAACTTGTATACAACTTACATTATGGTATATAAATTAGGACTAACTTATATACAACTTACATTATGGTATATAAATTAGGACTAACTTATCATAAATATCTTCGTCAACAACGAGTAGGTAAGACAGATTGTAAACATTAAGAGTATTGCCTCAACTGGAGTACCTCCTTGTCGGGTTTGGCAAAATCTTAATTAAAACTACTTTTAATTCTCACAGTTCCCTAAACATCCACTCAAAAATTGGGCGATGGGTATTTTGAATCTGGTGTGATGAGAAAACGGGCGAACCATCTACATCCACTATTCTACGTGAGACAGGGCCTATTCAGTATGATCTATAATGGAGCAGAGAGAATCTATATAAACCTAATAGTACTGTCTGTTGTATATCCATGTAACTACTTCGCAAGGTGTGGATGGATCTTCACCAAAATTGGTGCGGAGGTTCATTAGGTCCATGCGGAGGGACATAAAATTTTTCAGTTTTGCATTTTGCGGTTTTTATTAGTGTTTTTATCACTACTTCGCCCCTTGTAGTTGGATCTTCACCAAAATCGGTGTGTAGGTTCAATAAGTCCATGGGGAGATACATACAAATTTCCAATTTTGCATTTTGCAGTTTTTATGAGTGTTTTTATCACTACTTCGCCCCTTGTAGTTGGATCTTCACCAAATTCGGTGTGTAGGTTCATTAAGTCCATGGGGAGATACATACAAATTTTCAGTTTTGCGGTTTTTATGAGAGTTTTTGCGTTTTTTAACACTACTTCACTCTCTTTTCAGGAATCTTCACCAAACAATTACAATTAAACAATTACATATAAGGGAAGCAACTTTTCATGTCCTAAGATAACCTTTCATTAATCGTGAATTTACATAACTTCCGTCCAGGGAACGGGTATATAATATATAATACAGGAATAAACGAAATTGGTAGATTAATAGTGTAAAAGTAAGTGCAAGATTTCAAGAATCTTAACTAGTATCTTAATTAAAGTGTAGAAAATAAATAAAAAATAGACACATGAAATAGTTGCAATGCTTAAACACATAAGACTATTTAACATTACAAAGAACTTGTTAAAACTAAACCTAGAAAACATCCGGGCGAGATTATGTGAAAAAAAAAATATTACTTTAGCAAACGAGTTCATGGTAAATGTATTACCTTAATACGACTAGGGCGCCATCTGTGATGCGGCCTGTAGGGTCTTCGGAAAGGCTGAGATACACAAACCTTGCTTCGCTTCGAACAGTGTATGGCACAGATTTGCTTCATATAAAGCCCGTTATCACAGGAATATTGGAAATTGTAGGGGAAGAGTACTGGGTCAGTTTCACATATAAAACGTGGTCAAATTTAATACTGAAGGCAAGGAAATGAAGAGTTTAAATTTGATAAAGAGGAACCTACAATTTAGAAAGTTTGGAGACGGTTTGATATGGCTAGTGAAAGAAACTTTATTATAAATGTACGACGTTTCGACAAGCTTATGTACCTGATGATGACACACGCTCGTCGAAACGTTGTACATTTGTAATAACATTTCTTTCACTACCCATATCAAGCCGTCTTCAAAGTTTAAACGATGAGACTTTTTGTGGAGTGGAGGATTGGGTTCTTCACAATGGGTCATATCGGAGTTTTCTGATCAGCTTGTTTGTTTGTTTATTTTGAATTTCGCGCATAGCCTCACGAGAGCTATCTGCGCTGGCCGTCCCTAATTTAGCAGTGTAAGACTAGAGGGAAGGCAGCTAGTCATCACCACCCACCGCCAACTCTTGGGTTACTCTTTTACCAACGAACAGTGGGATTGACTGTCACGTTATAACGCCCCCACGGCTGAAAGGGCGAGCATGTTTGGTATGACGGGGCATTGGAACCCGCGACGCGAGTCGAGCGCCCCCTAACCTAAAAATAGTATGATATTTAATAATTAACAAAAATAAGCGAACAAGAGTCTCATGAGTCGAGCGCCCTAACCACCTGGCCATACCGGGCCTTCTGATCAGCAAGCCGAAGTTTTGTTCTAGCTAGATAGTTTTCCTTGCCACGAAGCATGTATAACTCACACTTGATATTATCGTATTTATTTAATATTATTCCCCAAATCCCAGGTTTGAATCCTAAAGCTCATTTTTGGAAGCCTTTAGAGCGGTTAATTCGAAAATAAAGATCACAACCTTCCAATCGACATCAAATTGGCCGATCTTTTGAAACAACAACAATGGCACATATCAAAACCTGGTTGAGGACATGCCTTGCAGAATAACAGAAGCGAAAGGACCACGTTATATAAAATACAATGTGTTAGTCTCTCAATATTATATATATTTCTATGAATAAATGCTATGTTTTAGCAGAACCTAGCCTAATCAGTAGATGTATGCTGCCCAAAACTTGAGTTTTGGTCACATTTGTGAAGTAAATAAATAATTGTTAGCCGCCAGGTGTACATTATTGAATAATAGTGTTAGTCAATGCCTTATCCTGTAACAATGTATGACTTGTTCAGTTTTAATCACATCACCCTAATAAGATACAATGAATTGTTAGCCGCCAGGTGTATATTATTGAATAATATTGTTGTCAATGCCTTAAGTCCTTATCCCCTGTAACAATGTATGACTTGTTCAGTTTTGATCACATCACCCTAATAAAATACAATGAATTGTTAGCCGCCAGGTGTACATTATTGAATAATAGTGTTAGTCAGTGCCTTATCCTGTAACAATGTATGACTTGTTCAGTTTTGATCACATCACCCTAATAAGATACAATGAATTGTTAGCCGCCAGGTGTACATTGTTGAATAATAACGTTAGTCAATGCCTCAAGTCCTTATCCTGTAACAATGTATGACTTGTTCAGTTTTGATCACATCACCCTAATAAGATACAATGAATTGTTAGCCGCCAGGTGTATATTGTTGAATAATAACGTTAGTCAATGACTAACAGTCGTATTTTCTAATAATGTATGACTTGTGACTTTCTTAACTTTCATTAATTCTATATGTATCATTAAATTTGCTGTTTGGAGAAGTCTTCTTCCAGCACAGAGATTTCTCGTGTGACGTTATAGCCCGCCTCCTGGTGGATTTCTTTTGTTTCTCAGCTTGTATGTTGTATACATTCGTACTTTAACAGGGCCTTTAAAAAAAGAATAGTTAAACAGGACTTTTAACAAAACAATTATTTAACAGGACCTTTAACAAAAGAATAGTTAAACAGGACTTTTAACAAAAGAATAGTTAAACAGGACTTTTAACAAACAATACTTTAACAGGACCTTTAACAAAAGAATAGTTAAACAGGACTTTTAACAAAACAATACTTTAATAGGACCTTTAACAAAAGTTTTGTTAAAGGTCCTGTTAAAGTATTGTTTTGTTAAAAGTCCTGTTAAAGTATTCTTTTTTAAAAGGTCCTGTTAAAGTATTGTTTTGTTAAAGGTCCTGTTAAAGTATTGTTTTGTTAAAAGTCCTGTTAAAGTATTGTTTTGTTAAAAGTCCTGTTTAACTATTATCTTTAACAGGACTTTTAACAAAACAATACTTTAACAGGACCTTTAACAAAACAATACTTTAACAGGACTTTTAACAAAACAATATTTTAACAGGACCTTTAACAAAAGAATACTTTACCTGGACTTTTGAAAAAATAATACTTTAACAAAAATTTTAACATATTAGTACTTTAATATAATATTTAACCAAAAATACTTTAACAGGAACATTTTTGACTCAATTTGACAGCTTTCCACCCTCCAACTATAAGCTTTACCTCGTTACCTTCTTACGTGAACACTTAACATTGGGCCTAAGTATTTCAATTTTCTCTAAGAAATATGTTAATTTATCTTCTTTCTTACACGGCCTGCTAGCAGGAGGTTAGAAAATGTTTGGATTTAACAATTTATTACTTTCCAAGGTGCCCTCCTCCTCCTCCCCACTGGGTCAGCAGCGGTAACTCCGGGTCTTATAACACTAAAAATCGGGCTTCGATACCAGCGGTGGGCACAGCACGAATGGTCAAATGTACAGCTTTGCGCTTAACGGTAAAAAAAAGAAATCAACAGTTCCAAGGTTTGCTCTCAACGCCTGCAAAACCGAAACCTTAAACACATCTACTTCATGACGTAAGTAAGAAAAATAATACGAGCGTCCAATCATATCATTGAAATACCACACGATATTCGATATAAATATTCCATGGACGATCTTTTGATTACAATTTCAGTTGTTTTCCCCCCTGTATTTTGTTAAATTGAGGTACAAATTAAATAGTACTTATAAAATGAAGGAGGATCAGTGTGGTAATTCTCAACATACAGACGCGAACCGTGAACCTTAGAGGATTATCAAATATCGTTATTCGGGCAGCTAAAGAAAGAATAGTCCAAGAATTTGTTAAACGTTATTATGATGAAAATACACGATAGTTCATGAGGCTTAGTTCCGTCTTATTGAATCTGCTACTTATGATAATGAACATTCGAAATGTTTGCTCTAAAAATTTCTTCCATTGTTGTAAGGTTAAAAATTGGAGCTGATGTACAGTACAGATAACCCTAACACATACATAGATAACCCTAACACACATACAGATAACATTAACACACATACAAATAACCCTAACACACATATAGATAACCCTAACACACATACAAATAACCCTAACACACACATACAGATAACCTTAACACACATATAGATAACCTTAACACACATATAGCTAACCCTAACACACATATAGCTAACCCTAACACACATACAGATAACCCTAACACACATACAGATAACCCTAACACACACATACTGATAACCCTAACACACATACAGATAACCCTAACACACATACAGATAATCTTAACACATACAAATAACCTTAACACACATATAGATAACCCTAACACACATACAGATACCCTAACACACATACAGATAACTCTAACACACACATACAGATAACCCTAACACACATACAGATAACCCTAACACACACATACAGATAACCTTAACACGCACATACAAATAACCTTAACACACATATATAGATAACCCTGACACACATACAAATAACCCTAACACACACATACAGATAACCTTAACATACATACAAATAACCTTAACACACACATACAAATAAACTTAACACACACATACAAATAACCTTAACACACACATACAGATAACCCTAACACGCAATTGCTTTCTTAAGTGACACGCTTTTTAACCCGTTCTGTTTTTTATAATACATCTAACAAGATGTATTATACACAAGAAATACACAAAAAAGAGGGGTGATCACGCTGCGCCCTCAAAAGATTCTGTCGTGAGTTATTAGTTCCTGCCTCATAAATAAAAAAACCTGTACTTAGCTAGTATAAATCTACACATCGAAAACAGGTAGTTAGAAACCTCCATTAAATGAGCAAAAACTCCCCATTAACTGACAGAAACCATTATTAATAATTAAAACCCACCTAATAACTAGCAGAGACTCCCAATTATCTAATAGAAACTACTATTAATCATTAAAAATCTCCTAATAATTAGCAGAAACACCTCGTTAACTAACAGAACCACTATTAATTAAAACCCACTTAATAACTAGCAGAAACTCCCCATTAACTAAAAGAAATTTTCCCCAATTAACAGAGGCTTTCCGTTAATTAATACACAGTTTTATCATAAACCGACAAAACAAGATAGGATGAAAATCAATTACTTTCATTAACGTTGTATTCACGTATCAAAATCACATTTAACAGTATTGTTGATACTTTACTCTCAGTCTTATTGTTTATTATATTTACGTAACAAGATCGATCACATTTAACAGTAGTGTTGGTACTTTACTCTCAGTCTTATTGTTTATTATATTTACGTAACAAGATCATATTTAACAGTATTGTTGATACTTTACTCTCAGTCTTATTGTTTATTATATTTACGTAACAAGATCGATCACATTTAACAGTAGTGTTGGTACTTTACTCTCAGTCTTATTGTTTATTATATTTACGTAACAAAATCACATTTAACAGTATTGTTGATACTTTACTCTCAGTTTCATTGTTTATTATATTTACGTAACAAGATCGATCACATTTAACAGTAGTGTTGGTACTTTACTCTCAGTCTTATTGTTTATTATATTTACGTAACAAGATCATATTTAACAGTATTGTTGATACTTTACTCTCAGTCTTATTGTTTATTATATTTACGTAACAAGATCACATTTAACAGTATTGTTGATACTTTACTCTCAGTTTCATTGTTTATTATATTTGCGTAACAAGATCACAGTTAACAGTAATGTTGACGCTTTTCCTTTTTTCTTCTTTTACAGACTTAAAACAAGGTTTATATTCGTAGATTTTTACTACTCTGTCTCTGTTGTAATTTCCTCTCGTTACACATAACCAGTTTCAAAAGGAATAAGTTTGGCGTCAGACTCCTATATTAATATCAATTGTAACAATTTGGAAATTTCGCATTTCAAATCCCAAAGGCCTATCGATTAATGTTTCGGGCTGTATATAGCTAGTGGGCTTACGGATCAGAGATTGAAAAATCCAAAAGCCCACGATCACACTCCCTACTGTAGCAAACAATCCCGGTATTTGATTAAGAAGCCGCATAGGCGGAGGGCACTATTTATTAGTTGCCCTCTCTCTCTGTTCAGTAGTTCTAAACTAGGAATGACTATGCCCGAACCTTAAGGGTTTGTGACCTGGCGTTTAGCCCATGTGTCGCATAATGTGTTGTTCAGGTTGAAAATAGTAAATTTCAAGTAAACACAACTTTTTTCAAAATAATTTGAGCACGCAACAATAACAACAACAAAAAGAAGAAGAAAAACTTCTGTTTAGACAGTTTAGATATCATAAATTTTCTTCGATTTGCTTCAAATGGTATTTATTAAAACTCTGTTTTTAGCCGCGGCATAGTGGCTCATAGAATGGCTCTGAGTTGTTGTTGTTTTTTTTTTTTTTTCAAGTACAA
>NW_013671040.1:58276-59203 GCF_000517525.1 Limulus polyphemus
CCGCGGCATAGTGGCTCATAGAATGGCTCTGAGTTGTTGTTGTTCTTTTTTTTTCAAGTACAAACTTTTAGCTCATAACTCGGTCATCTCTTAACCGATTTGAGATCTAATCAAACTTTTGGACTCAGGAGGTCAAACACTTTCGATTGATTTATTTGACCACGCCCAAGATCTCATAGATTAATTTACCCTAATCCTGCCTAAAAGAATTTCACTTTGAGGGTAGGCTGGTAGATATCCTGATAAGTAATAACATCGAATCGAGTACACGCACCCCACGCTTGGTACAGCTGGCGCACAACAATATAGCTAATAAAAAAGGAAAAAAAAATTCTCATAGATTAATTTACTAAAATCCTGCCTAAACAAATTTAAAGTGCCGCGGCTATTGAGGACTCCATCTTCTTCTTCTTTTTTTTATCCAAAACATATTACAGATTACGTTTGCAGTGATGACATCACACGGATCCAGTTTATTTCCACGCATTTGGGCATAATTACCTGATTCTTTCTTCAAACATAGTTCAGAATTAATGCTATTTACACGCTCTCTTTTAGGCTTACATATTTACTTTTTCTTCGTATTGAAAATAAAAAGTAGACAGAGAAAAACAGCAAACTTAACGCTATTTTATTAAATACTTAGATTGACTTCATCAGATACCGTATTTTTCGGTGTATAAGACGCACTTTTTTACCCCAAAACTTGATGTCAAAATCTGCTTGCGTCCGATACACCGAAGGTATGAATAATATATATGTATATATACGATATACACAAGCCATGTGTAAATATATTTAAATAGGCATGCATAGTTTAGTTCAATTGAATGTGTTATTTACAACAATAGTAGTTTTTATTTTTTTAAACTTAACTATTTATAATGCTCCCTAAATAATAAAAAAATAAATTACAATGAAAGCAAT
>NW_013671040.1:60225-65458 GCF_000517525.1 Limulus polyphemus
GTCTTATATTCCGAAAAATACGGTTTATAATAGTTACAAGTTTTGGATGCTAATACATCGACAGTCCCTTGAAAAAAAAAACATTTGAAGAAAAAAAAAGAAACATTAAAATAAGATACTGTGAGCTCAATCCGTATTACAGCTTGATGTTGACTGTTATGAATGTCATACGTTGAAAGAAATCAACATGGTTTGTCTCAATATCCTATGTATTTATTTATCTCTGAACACACCGTCTTATCTTACATCTTGTAAGTATAACTTCATATAAGCCTTTCCAAATCTTCCTTCTCAAACATCTATGATGACATTACAATAAATCTAAGCTATCTATTATTAGTTTTAGTCCCGTTAGAACAACAACAAAAAACTCGCAATTCGCACTTTGGGGCCGTTAGTGCGTTATAAGTGTGACGGTCAAATCCCGCTATTCGGATGTAACTCCAAAGTTACTGGCAGGTGCTGTTAAGTAGCTGCCTTCCTTCTAATCTGCCCCCCCCCCTTAGTGGCACAGCGGTATGTCTGCGGATTTACAACGCTAGAAACCGGGTTTCGATACCCGTGGTAGGCAGAGCACAGATAACCCATTGTGTAGCTTTGTACTTAACTTCAAACAAACCATCCCTCTAAGCTATCACTTTAAAATTAGGAATGGCTAGCACAGGTAGTCCTCGAGTTAGGTGCGCGAAGAGCAGGAAATAAACAAATACGAATAAATTAACGTCGTCACAACGTAGACAACAAAGAGTACAAAATAGTGAAACACACAGAAAAATATTTAAGTATATTTATTTAACGCCTGAAAGATTTTAATATACAGAGAAAAGCTTTCGTGAGAGTCAAAACTTCTTAGAGATAGGATAGTGAAATTATGTCATAGACCATCAATCTCATTAGCAGAGAGCAAAATAAAATAAAAAAGTTATTAGATAGTAATCCTATCCTGTTTATCAACGTTTAGAACTTGAAATATATACAAGTGTGTTTAATATTGGATAGTAATCATTCGTTGTTTATCAACGTTTAGAATTTGAAATATATACAAGTGTGTTTAATATTGGATAGTAATCCTATCCTGTTTATCAACGTTTAGAACTTGAAATATATACAAGTGTGTTTAATATTGGATAGTAATCCTATCCTGTTTATCAACGTTTAGAACTTGAAATATATACAAGTGTATTTAATATTGGATAGTAATCCTATCCTGTTTATCAACGTTTAGAACTTGAAATATATATAAATATGTTTAATATTGGATAGTAATCATGCCCTGTTTATCAACTAGAAACCAACAAGTAGTTTGATGTATAAATAGTTTAGAAGCCCTCCGATAGGATACCGATAAATCTGTGGACTTACAACGTTAAAATCCGGGGCTCTATTCTCCACGTGGACACAACAGATAGCTCAATGTGGCTTTTCCCTAAATAAACATACATACAAGCATACAAATAATTTAGAAAAATCTGGTTAAAAGACAGGTTGGCTTTAAAGTATTTCTTGGGTTAATGTGGTTTCTCCCAACATGGGAGACTTATAAGGCAGATCAAGTGGGAAAACATATTTTTACTTGTTTAATTAAATCCTCATAATGGACTTTTCTTTTAAACAATTTGTTCTCTGTCCACTATAGTGAATCGAACTCTGGATTTTAGTGTTGTAAGTCTGTAAACCTACCATTGCTCCACCGAGGAACTTTTATACATCTTGATCGTTTGTTTCTTTTAGTGCAAAGCCACATAATGGGCTTTCTGTTCTCTGTAACAGCGGGGAATCGAGCCTCGAATTTTAGCATTGTAAGTCTATAAACTTACTACTGACACACTAGGAGGACTTTTATGCGGTCAAAGATAGCTTTGGCATACCTATTCTTTTATACTTCATAAGAATCTCAAAGAAACATGAAGGCAAGCAGTTGTCAAAACTATATTACCTCTCTAAAAACTATAATATCATACGGATCATAGGCCATTTCCCACAAACATTCTGTATGAAAAGCTGGATAATTACTGATTTCTTAGTAGTGCCATCTATTCACCAATTTATAACACAAAGCTTAGAGATGTCACGTTAATCATAATATTCTACATTTATTTAAAAAAATGCATGCATTTAAAAAGAATGACATGTTTTTGTGAGTTCAACATGATCCATAAGACAAAAACAAATTGCTGTATTTGCTAAACTAGTCGTCATCTCGTGGTTGTAAAAGAGTGCAAAAAAAATAAAAGACGCATGGAAACCGAGGACAATGTACGCTTAATAGTGATTATGTGTATGTCACCAATCGTGTGGAAAAATAAACAATTACACAATTGCAAACGTAGCAAAGAAAAAATGTCATGTCTTAGTGAACAATGAGAACAAGAAAAACCTGCTTATACATGTTGTAATAGTGAGAGAGAATCTTACCATTATTCACTTTTGCCGTGATAGTGTGTTCTTTTAAATGTTGACTGTGGTGTTCTTTTAAATGTTGACTGTGGTAGAAGAACTATTTATGACATACTTGAGGTCTGTGCAAGAGAAAGACTTCTCGCACAATATGAGTGGGTACCTTATTATTCTTGGTTGTTTTTTTGCAACTGCAGAACTTTTTTTTACGCACTTGAAGTATTCTGGTAAATATTATTAGTTTTTAAAATTACAGAAGACTGATTTGTAGAATAAGGAAACGAAAAAAAAACACGTATTCTTTTCATGGGCAGAAAAAAGTAATTTTTCCGCTGGACAAAAAAAAATATGTATATCTTATCTGAGCTTAATAACTCGAGTACTTAAAAAGAACGTATTTAATTAGCAGTAGGTACTACCTTAAGTTGTTAAGAGTACAAATAGTTGTTCTTCGTCACGTGAGTGGACGAGAGTACAAATCCTGGTATATTCAGGTATTGATATATTGGGAAAAATTGGCTCGAGGACAAACGCCGTTTATGAAAGGGGAAGGACATGGTAGCCAGTTAGTTAGAGCAGTTAAAAATAAAATTCCTTATTAATAAATGTTTTATTTCAGCACCTGTTTTTTTTTATTAACTGTACGGAAGGGAATCGAATTTCTGGAATTGTAGATGTTAACAGTTTACATGCCATTTTATTTAAACATTGTTATGAGAACGAGTAGCTCTGAACTTAATTTCCAAATTATTTAAATGATTCATGCTAGCAATGCTTCAGTCACAAGTCCTCGGTTCGCGTCCCGTTGCTGCAAAATCTCATTCTGCTCTTTGTATTATAAGAGTAACAATAAAACCCCTCTATTCGGCTAGAGTAGCCCAAAAGTTGGCGGAGGGTGCTATTTATTAACTGTCGTTCTTCTAAGTTACAAGGTTGAGATTATGGACGATTAGAGCATGTAGGCCTTACGTAGTTATACGAGAAAATCCAAAGCATAGAAAGAAACGAATTGAATATAAAATAGAGAGAAACAAAGTGATGAAGGTTGTGAAAACAAAAATAATCTTTTAAGATAATTTCGCAACTAGAAATGTATATATATATATATATATATACTGTTCTCTATAATTGTTGGTAGGTCAAGGAACAAGGCAATGGTTGTTATTAAAATTGACCCCTGACGCGTGTGTTGTGTAGAAACATGCTTAATCAGTTTTAATAACAAATCAACTTATCATTAATCGGACTGCCCCTGACGCGTGTGTTGTGTAGAAATATGCTTAACAGTCCGATTAATGATAAGTTGATTTGTTTTGTTAGTCGTTAACGGCAAGGCTACACAATTCGCTATCTGTGCTGTTCCCACCACTGGTATCGAAACCGGGTTTTTAGTGTTATAAGTCTTCAGAGTTACCGCTGAGCCACTCGGGGAGGGATGATAAGTTTTGTTTGTAGTTAAGCACAAAGCTATACAACGGACTATTTGTGCTATGACCACCACAGGTATCGAAACCAGATTTTAAGCGTTATAAACCTTATGGTATTTCAACTAGCTTATTTTTGCCGTGTGTGTTAAAGGTGTATAATCCATTGCTTATTTTCTAGTCGACTTTTAAGTTTACATATTTACCATTATACTTAACCCTAGAATTACGATGAGGTCCATATCCTCTCACCTATTTGAAAAAAAATGTGAAACAAAATTACATCAATATTGGAGTTAAGCCTACTAATTGCTGCTTGGATAACCTATGTATTTCACATAGAAAATGAGAGACATAATCCAATGAAACCAGTGATTTCAGTCAAATTTGTGCTAATTTTTTTACCCTTAATGTTGCAATAGGCTAACACATAAAATGATGCAATATGTGAACCTCACAGGCAGTGAGTGGTATATCAATTAGTCGGTGATTTAACCTCACTGGCAATGAATGATATAAAAATCAGTCTGTAATTTAACCTCAGTGGCGGTGAGTGGTATATCAATTAGTCGGTGATTTAACCTGACTGGCATTGAATGATATCAAAATAAGTCGGTAATTTAACCTCACTGGCATTGAATGATATCAAAATAAGTCGTAATTTAACCTCACTGGCAGTGAATGATATAAAATTAGTCTGTAATTTAACCTCACTGGCATTGAATGATATCAAATAAGTCGGTAATTTAACCTCACTGGCAGTGAATGATATCAAAATTAGTCGGTAATTTAACCTCACTGGCAGTGAATGATATCAAAATTAGTCGGTAATTTAACCTCACTGGCAGTGAATGATATAAAAATTAGTCTGTAATTTAACCTCACTGGCAATGAATGATATAAAAATTAGTCTGTAATTTAACCTCACTTGGCAGTGAGTGGTATATTCATTAGTCGGTAATTTAACCTCACTTGGCAGTGAATTATATAAGATAAGTCGGTAATTTGAAGGCAAATAAATAGATTTGAAGTCTTTGAAAAGTGATTTTTGTTTCTAGTTTTACAATGATGACTAATTCAGTACAGTATTAGATGACATGTCAGATTTCACACCCTGTTTTCTTTTCTTTGTGTTGCAGGTTTTGCCCAATTGCTGCCTTGCTTCTAATGTTCCTGCATAGTCTATCAAAGGTGAGTACCTCTTTTAGCAACTAGGTCAACTTCGTGTCCTCGTTATCTGATAGACCAGGTCAACAGCCAATTACAGCGATCCGGTGACACGTGGAAACACGGCAGTCCATCAATTTCTATACATATAAACTAATCACCTCCAACACAAACTTGCTAAAATTCAACCCCCACGTGACTGGGTAATTCTACGAGTGATAGTTACAAAGCTACCCCACGTTTTT
>NW_013671040.1:66438-69606 GCF_000517525.1 Limulus polyphemus
CCATGCCGGGCCTTGTTGTTTGTTTCTTCTAGTTTTGTTTTTATATAGATTCGAGCTATATTTGCCACACTGTGCTGTGTGCCGAGTCCACCGCGGGGAATCGAACCCCGGATTTTAGTCTTGTGAGTCCCTAAACTTACCACCGTCCCGCCGGGGATTCTACGATAATGAAATTATTTAGTTGCATTCATTTCGTCCGGTCTTGGTAATGGCTCCCTAAAAATATTTTGTCTATAAAGTTTTTCTTCATTACCCATTCAAGCCGTCTCCAAGCATTATACGAAGTCTAAGTTGCCGTTCACCAAACAGTAGCTTCTAGCAAAGTTGGGGCGAAATGTAAAAGAATAAATTATTTTAAAACAACATCTCCTCCTCTTCTCCCCCACTGTCTCAGCGGTACGTCTGCGAGCTTATGGTCCTAAAAATTGGATTTTGATACCCGTGCTAGACAAAGCACAGGTAGCTCTGTGCTTAACTAAAAAAACAACAACAAATTTTGAAGCATGATATTGTCAGACACATTATGGTCAGTTTGAGAATAACGTTTAAACATATTCTAAATATCTTAACAAAACTTTAGTGCTTTAGATAGGTGGACTCGGCTTCTTTAGGATAGAAGAATCACTTCTTTACCTCTGAAGAAGAAAAGAGGTCCTTCTGTGAAAAGCACCAGGGATTCGTCGTTTCTATCTTTATTATAATTTGACAAGCTCATCCTATTATCAACTAATATCGTACATAAGTGTTGACAGAATTATGAATTTCAAGATTAGAAATATGCTTTTAAATGTTGAGATGTTTATAATAATTTGTCATAACAGCGATGATATCGTGGAATCGAAAAAAAAAAGCCAATCAAAAGAGGATATGCCAATTAGAATCTTGGACTCTTTGCTGAGGGTAGATTAGTAACGAGTTTACTTATTTCTGTGTTCTAGCTTTTCTCGTTGGTTATTACAATGATGAGGTCAATACCGAATCTTCCTGGGTTCCTGTGACCCATGAATGTTCTGATTCTTGAACTGGGTGTAGCCTATACAGTGTGAATTTTTTAGGGTTCGTGGTTCGCGTCCCATTGCCCCAAAAATGTGCTCCGCATTTTGGGATAGTGGGTGCGCTATAATAAGAGTGACATGCAACTCGTCAAAGGGTTGGTGGTGGGTGCTGTTGACTGGCTCCCACTTGTGTAATGTGGCGTGAAAAATTCTAAGTGAAACAAAATAGAACCATAAACACATCAATGAAATCGAATTTAAAGATTTAAGATAAACCTAATGAGAAATATATATAATATTTTAGTTTTATTCAACAATTATTTCTATAAAAAAATGCGAAGGATTGCAAGGTTGTTTTTTAGTTTGTCGTGTGTCATACCAAATGTTTAGCCAGTTTATCCTCTGAAAATATCATAAATATTCCTTCCGATTTTTTCCACTTTTGGTTGGGTTTTAACTATCTTATTGTCCAGCGTGTCCCAAAAAACGTGGTTACTGTTTCTCAAATTCATAACATTTTTGGGTAAAAATAAATAACAGCAATAATAACTTCGGTGTCTTACTCTTTGACTCTCTCTCTCTCTCATTCCCAGCCCCCTGGTGGCTCAGCGGTAAGCTTCAGGGCTTATAGGACTAAAATTCGGATTTGATCCCCGCGGTGGGCACAGCATGGATGACCCCTTATGCAGCCTTGCGCTTAACAACAAACGGCTCTCCCAATAATTAGATAAAAAATAGAAGGAGAGAGGGGGAGGGGGTTCACAACGTCACATTAATCTTCTGTAAAGAATCGTGTGGGTTTCTACAGAATAACTGAACAAATGCATTAACTATTGGGGTAGTTTGAAATGTTAAAGAATGATTAACTAGTTGCTGGGGGTCAATCGCTTGGCGTACGAGAGGATCGCCACGCTGTTATTAAACTCTCGCAAACCAGACAGCGATAAGTTGAGAGAAAACAGAAATGCCATTTGTCTTCTCGTAAACCACTAATTCGAATCTTGCGCATGCGCAAAAATCAACTTTAAATTTCGTTAAACCAATCGTTAGCCTCGGGAAGTTTTGTCCTCAAATTACATAATAACCGCATTTTGGTGGCTTACCTTATAAAAACTAGGCGGGAAATTATAGCATGAGCACAATGGATACTTTTCCACTTCTCACAATCACCTCGAGCAGTTACATTCTCTCTACAATATTTTAACACTTTCGATATAGTAAGCAACGTTATAGTTATGATCTATATCCAAAATTAAAATAAAGTATTTCATTTGACTCTCCTAATAACCAACATTTTTCATGTCCACCGTTTACCAAAAGCCATTGTCATTAGACATGCGAAGGTGATGGTTGAATTAGACATGTAGAGGTGATGGTTGAATTAGACACATGAATGTGATGGTTGAATTAGACGTGTGAAGGTGATGGTTGAATTAGACACATGAATGTGATGGTTGAATTAGACGTGTGAAGGTGATGGTTGAATTAGACATGTGAAGGTGATGGTTGAATTAGACACGTGCATGTGATGGTTGAATTATACATGTGAAGGTGATGGTTGAATTAGACGTGTGAAGGTGATGGTTGAATTAGACATGTGAAGGTGATGGTTGAATTAGACACGTGCATGTGATGGTTGAATTAGACATGTAAATGTAATGGTTGAATTAGACATGTAGAGGTGATGGTTGAATCAACATCGACTAAGGTTTTGATCCTACTGTGTTGAACTTAAACTTTCTATTTATCTTCATTAAACTACTTTCTGGCAGTTTGATATTTTTGTCAGTGTCAAGAAATAATTCCTTTGTTACTCACTTCATTTGTCAGGACTCTTACAACAAATGTCTAACTGAACATATGGAACTGATAGAGCAATTTTCAGCTGGTCATGACTGCTTCATATTAGAACAGTCCTTAGTTGATATGATCCTTTGATAGAAGAGTTCTCGGTTGATCATGTTCTGATAAAGTAGTCCTCTGGTGGTATGATGCTCTGATAAAACAGTCCTCTGGTAGCATGATGTTCTGATAAAGTGATAAAGTAGTCCTTTGGTGGTATGATGCTCTGATAAAGTGATAAAGTAGTCCTCTGGTGGTATGATGCTCTGATAAAGTAGTCCTCTGGTGGTATGATGCTCTGATAAAGTAGTCCTCTGGTGGTATGATGCTC
>NW_013671040.1:70500-72256 GCF_000517525.1 Limulus polyphemus
CTGGTAGCATGATGCTCTGATAAAGTGATAAAGTAGTCCTTTGGTGGTATGATGCTCTGATAAAGTGATAAAGTAGTCCTCTGGTGGTATGATGCTCTGATAAAGTGATAAAGTAGTCCTCTGGTGGTATGATGCTCTGATAAAGTGATAAAGTAGTCCTCTGGTGGTATGATGCTCTGATAAAACAGTTTCTATTAGTCAAGGTATTAGATTTGTCTTGTGTTTCAAGCTATAACATTAAATGACGAAGAAACCCAAGTGCTAAGTTCAATTGTCTAGCTAAACAAAACCAAAGCTTTTTGTCATAAAAGAAAAGAAAGGTATCTATATAAATTGACGTAAAATGTAAACAAAACATGTTAAAACATGTCATACATTATTGTTCTAGATTATTCTTCAAAATATGCTATATGTTATTGTTATAAATATTGTTAAACCATGTAATACATTATTGTTATAAATATTGTTAAATCATGCAATAGATTACTGTTTTAAATATTGTTAAACCATGTAATACATTATTGTTTTAAATATTTTTAAATCATGCAATACATTATTGTTTTAAATATTGTTAAACCATGTAATACATTATTGTTATAAATATTGTTAAATCATGCAATAGATTACTGTTTTAAATATTGTTAAATCATGTAATACATTATTGTTATAAATATTTTTAAATCATGCAATACATTATTGTTTTAAATATTGTTAAATCATGCAATACATTATTGTTTTAAATATTGTTAAATCATGTAATACATTATTGTTTTAAATATTTTTAAATCATGCAATACATTATTGTTTTAAATATTGTTAAATCATGCAATACATTATTGTTTTAAATATTGTTAAATCATGCAATACACTATTGTTATAAATATTGTTAAATCATGCAATACATTATTGTTTTAAATATTGTTAAATCATGCAATAGATTATTGTTTTAAATATTGTTAAATCATGCAATACCTTAGCATTTGTATTGTTTGAAATCTTGAAATCGAATGGTGGGCAGAGCACAGATAGCCCATTGTGTAGCTTCGTGCTTAAATTCAAACAATCAAACAACCAATTATATCAAATAATATCTTGCTTTTTCCAATTGCCCCCCCCCAGGGGCCAGCGGTACATTTGAAAGCTTATAATGCTAAAAAACCGGGTTTCGATACCCGTAGTGGACACAGCATAGATAGACCATTGTGTAGCTTTGTGTTTAACAACAAACATATTCCAGTTGTTCTCTTCCTGTTGAAAATCTAATTTTCCGGTGTATTTTTTCTTTATGAATGTATTAAGTGAAGAACAGTCGACGGAACGTAGTTTTAGACCTTAGCTACATTTATACATAAAAATATACTGGAAATTAATACCATGCGTTTTAAGCCATTCCAGTATTGTAATGTTCTTCCTAAACTGTTATTTTCTTTCTCAAACTTTTCCTTCAGATCATTTACTGTTTTTGTGATGACTGTTTCTGTCGTACCCTCGGTGGGGCAGCGTTAAAATTCGGACTTATAACGCTAAAATCCGGGGTTCGATTCCTGTGGTGGACAAAACAGATAGCCTTATGTGGCTTTGTTCTGAAACACACAAACTCTTAGTACCACAGTTACATTACTCTGTTTACTTAGTTTAAACGTTTCACCAACTGTTTGAGCTTAATCAAACGCTCATTCTCACCCATCCACCCCTTAGTAGCACAGCGGTATAACTGCGGACTCCAAACGCTAGAAACCGGATTTTAATACCCGTG
>NW_013671041.1:0-2706 GCF_000517525.1 Limulus polyphemus
AAAGCAGGGGCGTAACACTAGTCACGTGACCTCGCTGACGCAACAATATATTGCAAAAATTGATATCATTCTAAAAATCAGTATATCCCCAAATCTCAAATAACAATATATTCTTGAGTTTATTCTTTAAAATTATGAATTCAAGTTCAAATTGTTTTTAAAAAATTACTTTTCGAGCATTATGTTTTTATCTTCAATTTAATCATATAAGACAATTATTATTCTAATTCAAATATCTTAAAAGTACAATGAAAAAGCAAGGAAAATATGCTATCATTTAAGAGTTTAAGGTTTTCCTAATATATGAAAGTTACTTTTTTGTAAAAACAAAACAATATTATTGTATGAATCAAAAAAACATTCAATAAAAGTAGTGTTCTATGATATCAATAACATTTAATGAATTTTGGAATTAAGTGTTCTACTGACCTTGTCTGAAGAACAAGCTGACAATGATAAAAACAATAAACCTGGATCACATCCAGTGTCTTCACATTTGCTTTTTTTACAGTTTGCATTCTGAAAATGTAACAAAAACATACATTAAAAGCACCATGAAACTCCTACTGAACAAAACAGAAACTACAAAATAAATACATGATGTTTGTATATAATTTTTATCAATTTCCAAAAAGTTTGAAGATTTTCCCAAAGAATTCAAATAACTCCACACAAAACACAACCTACACATATATATAATTAAGTTACAATCATAAAATGTTAAACGAGAATACCACATACAAAATTACAATGATAAAAAAGCCAAAGTTGTAAATTTAAAAAAAAAACGTAATTGAGTTTAAATTTATTAAAAATATTCTAAAAGCTTTAATAACTAAAAACAGTATGAAGTTTTGAAACAGCTATTTGTGGGACTTTTAATGTTAAGGAAAAGTACGTTCAAATTACAAATACATCCAATCAAATAATTTGGTTTAAAGTAAATAATAGATAATGACATAAGAATATTCTTGAAAAAGAAGAGTAAATGCCAAGTTTTTGTTGTTCAAATCTGGCCTAACGATTGCTACTATTCACCTTAGTTCTATCAACAACTTTACTAAAATTTTCAAAGAATTTTAATAGCAACATATATGATTCAATTCTCTCACTTCGCTGTTGAGCAAAACTCGAACTTAACGTTCCCACGTTTTAGAAGGTAGTGTTGTTTCAAACCAGTGGATAACTATCCAGCATTACCACATTTTGCAAGAAAGTTGAATTCAGTAGTTCCCAACCAATTCCATTCCACGGGTTTGCAAAATGGTTGTTAAAAGTTTACAACTGTTAGAAGTAAGTATGCCTATAATGTTGTTTGATAATTTAGCTTCTTCAAAAATTTTGCAGCGAAAGTTACAGCGTTCACTTATTCAACAAAAATCAAAGAACACCACATTTCTCCTGTTCCTAACAAATTTGTCCCCTGGTGGGACAGTGATAAGTCTGTGGAAAATGTTTTGGAAAGTCTGATAAAAGATGCTTTGCAAAGCCATTTAACAAATTTATAATTTTATTGGATAGTCAACGTGGTTTCACTAAGGGAAAATCATGCCTTACACATCTTTTGACATTCTTTGAAAAGGTTACTGTTTATGTAGATGAGGGTAAGAGTGTACCTGGGTTTTCAGAAAGCATTTGACAAGGTGCCACATAAAAGGTTTTAAAAACAATTAGTTCTGTAGGTGTGGGGGATAAGTTAGCAAACTGGATAGAAGAGTGGCTATGTGGAAGAAAGCAGTGGGTTGTTACAAATGGAGATCAGTCAAATTGGATTAATGTCACAAGTGGGGTATCTCAGGGCTCAGTCTTAGGACCTTTTGTTACGCCTCAGTTCGTTAGTTAATTTTCCGTAAAAATTCTTTCCGAAGAAACTTTACCGATACAAGTCCTTTCTTAAATAAAACTGGTTTATTCTTTCTGAATACAACTTTGCGATACACTTAATTTCCACAGTCGCGCTATAACAAACGCTATAATTCACAACGAACGTCTCACGTGCTCAACTCAACTGTCAATTACACATTACATTCATGCCGTCACGTCTTGACCGTCTTATATATACTACCGCATATCTAGTAGGCTCTCGAGCATTCAGGAAGGGACGGGAACGTTCGGGAAGTGCATGACGTGTTACTAGCGTCACGTGACCTCCGCTGTCGTAACACTTTTTTCTTTATGATTTACATCAATGACATAAATGAAGGAATGGTCAATATGTTACTTAAACTTGCAGATGATATTAAAGTCTTGGATGTTGCTTGCTGTGAAAAGGATGCTGCTGATTTAAAAAAGGATTTAGAACATTTAGTGATTTGGGCAAATGGGTATTAATTATTATAAATGCAAGAAAATGCATGTAGGTTATAATAGTTTTAATTATAAATATAATTCGGATGGGAATAACCTTAACAGTGTCATGAAAGAAAGGGGTCTTTGTGTAATAGATGATCAGTCTCTAAAGCCATCCAAGCAGTGTGCTGTTGCTAATAGTAGAGTTATAATTTCATTATATAGGCCACATTTGGAATATTGTGTTCAGTCTTGGGATCCTTAACTTAGGAAAGACATTGAATTGTTGAAAATGGTTACTAGAATGGTGCCTGGGATGAATGGGTCGTCATACGAGGAGAAATTGTAACCTCTGAAAATTGTTTTCTCTTGAAAAAAGAAGAGTTAGGGAGGATCTGATTGAGATGTTTAAGATTG
>NW_013671041.1:2871-10740 GCF_000517525.1 Limulus polyphemus
GAATCCGTGTTTCGATACCCATGGTGGGCAGAGCACAGATAGCCCATTGTGTAGCTTTGTGCTTAATTACAAACAAACAAGCAAGCAAGATAGGAGTCATCTTGAGCTAAGACAGTTTTTTTTCTAACAGAGTGGTTGGGCTTTGGGATATGTTGCATGTCGTGGAGGCTTTTGTTTGTTTATTTGAAGTTATGCACAAAGCTACACAATGGGCTATCTCTGCTCTGCCTACCACGGGTATCGAAACCCGGTTTCTAGCGTTGTAAGTCCGCAGACATATTGCTTTGCCACTGGGGGCGTTGTGGAGGCAATAGATTCAAGTGAGTTTAAGAAAAAGCTTGATAAGTATAGGAATGATAAAGACTGGCTTTATGATTTTTTAAATATATTGTTACGACAGCAGAAGTCACGTGACGCTGGTAACACGTCATGAGTTTCTAGAAGGATCATGACTTTTCTGGCAATTCTAGTCTTTTCTAGGCGCCCTCTATTTTAGTATATAAGGCCAGTAAATAAAGCGGAGATATAATTGCAAATAGGGAGATATAGAGACAGATAATCGAGTCAAGTCGTAAGTAAAATGAGTGAATCATTGTGAATTATAGCGTGTGTTTAAGTTAAAGTGACTGTGGAAATTAAGTGTATTGCAAAGTTGTATCGAGAAAGAATAAACTAGTTTTAATTAAGAAATGACTTGTAGCGTTGAAGTTTCTCGGAACTAATATTTACGGGAAATTAACAAACGACCAGAGACGTAACAATATTGTTTCGTATCTGTTTGTTTGTTAATTTCTGGTATAAATTCTTTCCAAGGAACTTCAGTGGTACAAGTCCCTTCTTAATTAAACCAGTTTATTTGTTCTTGATACAACTTTGTAATACACAGAATTTCCTATCAGTACATTAATCTTAACTACTTTTATAACACACGCTATAAATCCCAGTGATTCAGACACTTTACTTACGGTGCCTACTGTTCGCTTGACTCAATTATCTATATCTTCAATCCCGCTGGTTTTTCTCGCCAGGCTTATATACTAAAAAAGAGGACGTCTAGCAAACACTCGGACATTCGCGGGGTTCCTCGATAATTCGAGAATCTGCAGCGCGCATGCTCCCATCCTTACGCGACTTCCGTTGTCGTAACAATATATTATTATTACTATTTGTTTAGCTTAGAGGATGGAACAGCGAAGATGGACCAATAGGTTTCATGTTGTCCCAGAACGTTATGTTATACAAAACTACAGTTCGGGGTTCGATTCCCAGCGGTAGACACAGCACATAGCCAAATATGGCATTTCTCTAAAATAAACAAACAAAATCTAACACATTTATATATTGTAAACTTCACGAAATTCGAACCTTTCACAATTTTTTTTCGTAACTGAATGTTTGTTTTTCAGTGGAACACCATTTGGGTTTATTTTTATGACAACGATACTAAGTCTATCGGTCTCCTTAATTAGAACATCCTTGACCCATCTTTTATCCTAAAATCTGTTTATGTACACATATATATAAATGCTTTATTTTCCTTGTACAGAAGTTAATCGATAAATCTTAATCCATTTGAAAATATTTTACGCGGTAAGACAAACTTACGTAGATGTAACTTTATTTAATAAAACTGCACGGATGTAACTCTATTTAAATAATGGTATATAGAGTATAAAACAGCTATGAGCGTTCAGTGTATGACACAGTTTTACGAGTTGAATCAAAGAAACGAAGAATAAAACCCGTAGAAAAGAAAAAAAATAGCTGAAAATGTTTAAAGCAGTCTATGAAACGAACCGAAGCAAAATTATTGCAATGTAAAGTAAATGTAAAGTTGTAATGAAGGCAGACTTAGTTGCTTATGCAGAAACGTCTGAATGCATGTTCACAAAATGATAAGCATATGGTTTTGAACGAACTGCGCGTGGGTCTTTTACATTTAAATAAGTTGAGAAAGCTCATACAAATTGTATTTAGTGTAATGTTCATTTTGTAGGAAAGTACACCCAGGTTAAGTATTGTTTGTGTGAAATACTTTGCAAATAAAAGACTCATGTTAAAATCGAAGCCATTCGTCACGTAATTACGACACTGTGTCATCATGTACCATACTCATACTTTGCACTAAAAAGTTTGACTAAGCAAAAAACAAGTAAGATGATTCTGAATAGAAAAGCCAATATGCAATCTGGAGTACTCTGACAAAGGCGTTTATAATGATATAAGATTTGAAGAGTTTAATCGAGTAACTTGCGATAAAAGTTTCGGACAGGCAAACACAAGTGTATTATTTATATAGATGTTCAGGTTAAACTGATTTCCACAAAGAGTATTAGATAGTTTCGCTTTATAACGGGCAAAGAAATAAACAGACTGGACGCGATGTGTAGTACAAAATGAATCCAATCTTTATTTAAGTCAAGGACAAACATACAATGTGTGTACTTGCTTGCTTTCTGGATGCTGGATGGTCGTATTTCACTGTATTCGTGAATTGATTGACTGGCTATCGACACTCAAGATGTTTTCCCGTCAACTACGTCAAAGATCAGGAGCAAGAATGTTTACTCTACCAAGATCTATTCTAAAATGTTTCCTAATTTAAGGAAAACCTCGTATTTACCCAAAGCGACTAGCACCACCACGTGGCTTAGTCATTCTCATTCAAACATAAATATCATCTGACCTACCATTGGAGGACACTGGTTGTCGACATTCATGTACAATGTGTATTATTGTTGCACTCTCTTCGTGGTGTCAGAACAGGTATAACCTGCTTGAAAATATTAAAGAAACAACGGCAGCTTGAACGTCATTGAACGACTTTCTTCACCACATGTTATGTAAAAACTATACGAAGAAGTATTGCAAGATTCTATATTAAAATAAGAAAGTAGAAAACACATGGAATGCCTGTATATTACATTATTATAAAGCTGAGCAAACACAATTGAAACATTTTTATTCCTAGAAAGGAGACTGCTCTATAGAAATTAATATTGTTACGTATCAGAATTTCAAATGTTCTGTAACCTAGCTAAATGATAATTTAAATTTAGTAGTTAAATTGTACTTTGGATTTAGTATTGTTACGTCTCTGGTCGTTGGTTAATTTTCCATAGAAATTCTTTCCAAAAAAAAACTTAGCGATACAAGTCCTTTCTTAATTAAAATTAGTTTATTATTTCTCAATTCAACTTTGCAATACACTCAATTTCCACAGTCACTTTAACTTCAACACACGCTATAATTCACAACGAACATTTCACGCACTTTACAACCGTGCTTGACTCAATTGTCCGTCTTTATATCTTCAATCTGCAATTATTCATATCTATGCCATCACTTCTCGCCGATCTTATACATACGAAATAGAGGGCGTCTGGAAAACACTCGAGGCTTCACGAACGGACATGATCTTTCTATAATCTCATGACGTGTTACTAGAGTCACGTGACTTCCGCTGTCGTAACAGTATTTAAATAAATGCCGTTATATAGTCAGTTTATGATATTTGCCAACAAGATTGATTCACACAGTTTATTTTAACACAAATACGTTTTAATATACATATAACAGTACAATTTACAATAACAATTATTACAATAGTTATTACACACAATGATTTATATACAAAATTTTCCCAAACTTACAAACAATATAAAGTGTTCTTTCTAGTTAATTACGAGTTGATGTAGGTACGGTTCGCTTAATGGGAAGCTAGCTAGCTTTGTCCTTCGTTATTCAGTAGCCACACATGCTGATATTTTCCTACCGGTGACGTTAAGTAATGTTTTCGTAAAACTACTAATGTCTGATGAGAATCCACTGAAGTTAAACAATTTGTAATGTTCAAACTTTGTAAAGGTCAAATATCTGAAGTTTTCCGATTGGTAAGCGTTCCAGTTAAGTTAAGTAAGTTACAGCTTCCGAAGTTTATAGCACACTGATTTTAGCGAAGTAATAATAGATACTCTCTTTTTTCGGCGCGTTGCGTTGGTTATATTTATAGGCGTGTGGAGGCGTTCTAGAAATTTTAGTTTTATGTAACAATACTGAGATACATTTAAGCATGTACATATATATATTATTGATTCTTACTCTCGAGAATCTTCTACAACTTTGGAGAATAGTCGGGAGTTTCACAATACATATTTAACCTATAAGCTACGCATGTTTCAAAATATAAACTTAATCTAAACAAACTTTGATGTTAAAATAAATATATAATAACAAATTCGTTACAACTCCCTCCTTAGAGAATTAAAAATTGGCGATAGACAAGTTTAAACTAAGATGGTATATATATATATATATATACATATATATGTATATATACATTGATAACAATACATTCAATATAATACATTACTCAAAGGATTATACAACTTCAATAATAATTACAGTATAGAATACAACCAATACAAATAACCTTATGATCATAAGATTACATAGTACATGAAAGTAAATCAGCACAAACCCTTTTGACATGGATTATCTTCAAACCATATTCACACAGTGATAAACTGCAATTTAACAGCCTTATGTTTTTGTGTGTGTTTTCTATTTTCTTTCTTTCTGTCTGTCTGTTTCTCTCTTTTTTTACTTGATATTCCATAGTGGATAATAATACTAAGACCATGTCCTCAGGAGGGAACTTACGTTCTTCGAAGTCAGGGATAGGTTTCAAAGGAGCAACAAGAATTTTATGGTTAGATTTTCCGACCAACTGACAGGTATGACAAATTTTGCAAAACTGAGGAATGTCTTGCCTAAATTTTGCCCAAAAGAAATGTCTCATAATTTTGTCACATGTTTTCTTTTTGACACCTAAATGACCTTCCATGGGAAGTTCATGGGCAACTTTCAATATTTCAGAACAATATGCTTTGGGAACAACGATTTGATAAACAATAGCCCAGTCCTCTGAAGCTGGCACATCTGGTGGTCTCCATTTGCTCATAAGCACACCATTTTTAAAAAATAACCATTTGAAATAGTTCATCTTTTGGGAGTGCATATTTAACTAGTGAAGAGATCTGTAGATATTTTCTTGTTCAGTGATCTGTTTACGTTTAGTAAATAGAATTTCACCAGGTGAATCAGATCCCTCACGTCCATTGTTGTCCTTCACTGAGAAATCATCAGTAGGACAATTATCCATAAGGTTCTCGTCAGATCCAAAAAATATCTGAGACAAATCTATAATATTTTCCTATGAATCCATGTCTATCATTTATTTTTCACTTAATTTCTTAGTCTAAGCACGAGTCACAGCACACGAGGGAAGTACATCGGAATTCTCCTCAACAACGACATCATCCTTAAATGAAACAGTGATCGGCTCACTAACCATTTTAGGTTCGGCAACAACTTTTCCTCAGCTAAATCGTTTCCCAACAACAATGATACACCCTTAATTTGGCGGAGTAGGTCTTACTCCAACCACAACTGTTCCCGAAACTTGGTCTGATGCTAAATAAATGTTATGAAGAGAAATATTAACAAAGTCGTCCTCAATACTCTGAGCAATAACAGACTTACCATTGGCAGAGCTCGAATCTACAGGCAATATACCTTCTAACTACAATGATTGAGTCACCCCAATATCACGTAGAATACGTATGGGTATGGGATTGCCAATGTCATTTGTCAAAGACACAGAAGCAACAGACACAAAAGGTCTACATTCCTCTCTGATTACATCAGCCTTTATATCAGTGGCCAAATCAACAACATTGGGTGATCTGGTGAAATTACGTCCAAATGTGGACACAAACGCACTGGGTGTTGCCTCTATTTATTTTTTATTTTCAAACACCAACAATCAGGCATAACATGACCAGGTTTTTTACAAAAATGACTGACAGGCCTTGATTATTTTTAAAAAGTTTTATCCTGACTGTCAGCAAATTTCGAACTGGAGGAGCTGGATTTTTTAGAAGAATCCTCAACTTTAGTGGACTGAACAGATACAGGTTTTTGTTGAGACGGTAGGAAGTTCTTTTTATGAAAAGTGTTTTTTTTTTTATGTTAAAGTGTAATAATCTAAAAGAGCAGCTGCTTCCAGTAGTGTTTCTTATTTCTTTTCATCCAAGTAAGTTTTGGGGTCGTCACGTGCACAACGTTTAAATTCCTCAATTATGCATAATTGTCTTAGTTTGTCGAAATTGTTGTCAATATGCATCCAATTACACCATCGATCAAAATAAACCTCTTTTTCGTGGGTAAATTCCACATAAGTTTGATTATCTTGTTTGCGATAACCTCGAAACTTTTGGCGATAAGCCTCTGGTACTAACTCGTATGTTTTGAGAATAGCTGCCTTAACGTTATCATAATTCGTACAATCTTCTAGAGAGAGAACAGCATGAGCTTCTTGTGCTGTACCAGTTAAGACACTCTATAATAATAATGACCATCTTTCGGTGGGCCATTCCATGGTTTGGGCAACCTTCTCAAAATATTGGAAATATTTATCAACTTCATTTTCATTGAATGGTGGTACTTTAACATATCGATTAAGTTCAAAGTTTTCATTATGCCTTGGTCGATCAGTATTGAGTCTAACTTCCAATTATTCCAGCCTAATTTCTTTTTCGGCCTCAAGACGTTTATTGTCTCTTTCAGCTTCGATAAGAGTTTGTTCTTTCTCTTTCTCGGCTTCGATTCGAGCTTGTTCGAGCTCGAATTGTTTGAGTTTTAGTTGGATCTCTAATTTATCTTTATCACTCAACCTCGATTGGCTAGTAGGGACACTAGAGTATTCCTCTAATGCTTCCTCAGGCAACAAATGATCATCGACTAGTGTTTCGATAATACTCTTTTTTAGTTCATTTTTTCTCATTGATCTTTTAACTTCTAGTTCTAAAACTTTTCTAGTTGCTCGATGAAGGGTGATTCAAGAAAATCTTGTTGGCACTGATAAATATAAATTCATTTGTGATTTAAATTTTAATTTAGATTGAATTTTGTCTCTGATTCAAATCTTGGACACAAGCCCCCAGTTTATTATGCTATGTGTCATAATTTCAAATGTTCCGAAACCTAGCTAAATAATAATTTAAATTTACTAGTTAAATTGTACTTTGTATTTAGTATTTAAATAAATGCCGATACATAGTCAGTTTATGATATTTGCCAATACGATTGACACACACAGTTTCCTTTTTTAACAAAAATACGTTTTAGTATACATTGTACATTACAATTTACAATAACAATTATTACAAACAATGATTTATAAACAAAAGTTTCCCAAACTTACAAACAATATAAAGTCTTCTTTCTAGTCTGGAACTTCTTCGATATCTTATCTTTGTCCTTCGTTATTCAGCAGCCACACACGATATTTTCCTACAGGGGACGTTAGGTAATGTTTTCGTAAAGCTACTTATGTTCGATGAGAATCCAGTGAAGTTAAACGATTTGTAATGTTCAAACTTTGTAAAGGTTCCTGGTCAAATATCTGAAGTTTTCCGATTGGTAAGCGTTATAACAATCATAGTTACAGCTTCCGAAGTTTATAGCCCACTGATTTTAGCAAACTTGTTTGTTTGTAGTTATGCACAAAGCTACACAATGGGCTATCTGTGCTCTGCCCACCACGGGTATCGAAACCCGGTTTCTAGCGTTGTAAATCCGAAGACATACCGCTGTGCCACTGGTGAGCATTAGCGAACTAATAATATATACTCTCTTTTTCGGCGCGTTGTGTTGATTATATTTATAGGTGTGTGGAGGCGTTCTAGAAATTTCAGTTTTACGTAACAATACTGAGCTACATTTAACCGTTTACGTATATACATATATTGTTGGTTCTTACTCTCGAGAATCTTCTACAACTTTGGAGAATAGGCGGGAGTTTCG
>NW_013671041.1:11535-32868 GCF_000517525.1 Limulus polyphemus
CAAACAAACAAACAAACAATTTGCATCATGTGTAAAAACCGCTTCTTGCGCACCAATTCATATGAGAGAATAAAGACAACAGTATTACAAAACACCTGGCGTTACTTTTGATTATATAGCAGAAATAGAAATGTACCACTTACTATTCTATTACATAAAAGGTGTTTTGATAATTATTCCAAGATTACGCATTTTACATTATATCAAACATAGATCACGGTGTCTTCTCTACTAAGAAGCTCTGGGAAGTATATAATCGTAGAAGGCATTATCTGCATCTTTTAGAGGACAAAATTAATACTCAGTTGGTGTACAGAACTAGTATCACAAGTAAAACGTGCTGTCAAGTTTCCACACGTCCGGTGTTATCATGCTGAACTTTAATATTCTACTTACTTGGTGTACGTACTGGTCGTATTCTAAATATTATCTATTATTGTTTCTTTACACTTTACCTACACATTGACTGAGCTGTTTTTATACAACACAAACTATAGTATGTTATTACCTCCACTGTAAGTATACTTTTCCGGGATTTTATTTATTTATTTTTTCATGCACGGAATAATGATTTTCCTTAAACAAATTTGCTCACTAACCTACAGAAAATTAATCACACGTAGTAAACAATGACAACTGTGTAGCGTAAACTGTGAGACTCTAGCCAAGAAAAAAAAATATTGATGTTATTTGATAATTTCCATCTACCTGTCATAATTACATGCCCCAGTGTGTCTCCGTGAAATTCATACACATCAGTATACAATCTAAAGAACCATTTAAAAACTTTACATACAAAAAATTTACTATTTTTGTAACTGTTTTTTATGCTTCTGTTCCATCTCTATCTGAAAACTATATGGTCCAATGAAAAATAACGTCAGCGCCGTTATACCAAGATGGCTTCTTTCTTCTTTACGTTCACTCTCAAGTTCTTATAATTAATAACGTCTGAAAAAAAAATGTGGTGACTTAAATACAATCCAAGAGATCTGTTAATTCTTAAACAAATGTCAGCAGCTGTTTGAATGCTGTCGTTTACAGGTGATGTAAGTGGAAAATTTAGTCAGATGTACAGTTGATTGACTGAATAAAATTCTCGTTCCGCAATATTTTAACAATTTATGTGTCTGAGTTTTCTAGAGAAAATTGGTTCAAGGCTTACTTAAGATTCTATCACTTTACTGAGTCCTTTCTACGTCTTCTGTTATACACATTTTTTTATCATAACAGGTAGAAAAAGAAGAAAAAAAAGACAAACTTTAGTAATAAGTTTGCGATTGTTTTCGAATACACGCTGCATGAAATGAATATCGCAAATATTGAAACTCTGGAAAAGTATATTGCAACATGCCATACTGGACGTTGAGCAATATGATATAGGTAGCAGTCTAGATGACGTAAGTAGTCGACAGTTATAGAAACTGGTATATTGCGAGCGTGCTGAATGTTTTCGTAGCTAAATTTACTCTAAATTTCCATAACGCATGTTTGAATATAGAAGATAAATTGATGCTAAAAATAAACAATTTTATAATATTTGAAGCTTTGTACTATTATCTGTGCTTTGTATTTTAGTAGAATGCTCCTAAATTTGTTTGTTACGTTAACTTTCACACTAAACTGCTCGAGAGCTACCTGTGCTAACTGTCCCTAACATAGAAGCGAGGCCCGTCATGGCCAGGTGGTTACGGCAATCGACTCGCAATCTGAAGGTCGCGGTTCGAATCCCCGTCACACCAAACATGCTTGCCCTTTCAGCCGTGGGAGCGTTATAATGTGACGGTAAATCCCACTATTCGTTGGTAAAAGAGTAGCCCAAGAGTTGGCGGTAGGTGGTGATGACTAGCTGCCTTCCCTCTAGTCTTACACTGCTAAATCAGGGACGGCTAGCGCAGATAGCCCTCATGTAGCTTTGCGCGAAATTCAAAAACAAACAAACATATAAGCGATATACTTATAGATTACAGCAGTGGTTCTCAAATGTTTCATGCTCTCGTACCACTTTTGGTTTCACTTTTTAAAATTACAAATCGAGGCCTAATTTTTAAAAAGTAAATAAAAAAAAACGAGTAACAAAAACTCATATGTTAAACACCCATTAATACGAAAGATGCAAGATTGAAGAATATGTGGTACCATTTTTGTCATTTTTAGAGAATTGTTTATTTGAAGTTAAGCACAAAGCTACACAATGGGTTATCTGTGCTCTGCCCACCACGGGTATCGAAACCCGGTTTCCGCAGACATACCACTGTGCCACTGGGGGACAATTTTAGGGGAAGAAAATATTGGCGAGTCTATGCAAGTAGAGGGTGAGTCTATAAGTGAGGAGAGTAGTATGTATATGTACGTGGAAAGCTCAGATAGGGCTTATTACAAGTTTTAAGATTTATACATTAATTGTGTCGTGTACCACCTATATTAGCCCCACGTACCACCAGTGGTACGCGTACCACAGTTTGAGAATCCCTGGACTAAAGGTAAAACAACTAGTCAACACCACTCACCACCAAGTCTTGTTCACTCTGTTTTCAACGAAAAGTGGGGTTGAGGTCATATTATAACATCCCCGCTGATGAAAGAGCGAGCATATTCGGGTACAGGATTCGAATTTACGATTCAAAGATTGTGTAAAAATGTCCTAACCTCCAGACACGCACCTGAAGTAGCTGTGTGACGGATTTACTATTGTACATATGTTTTAATACCGATATTTGTTTAAGTTGAATTTATATTTAGAAATGTACATAACTTATATTGTAAAGTATGTATTGCGAAACTCTAGCCTATTCTCTAAAGTTGTAGAAGATTCTCGAATCTAAAAATCAACAATATATGTGTGTACGTAAACGCTAGTGTAGCGTGTTAGTACTGTTACATAAACTGAAGTTTCGAAAAACTCTCCACACGCCTATAAATATAACCAACGCGACGTGCCAAAAAAGAGTATCTATTATTGTTTTGCTATAGTTAGTGTGCTATAAGCTTCGGAAGCTATAAAAGTGATTGTTATAATGCTTATTAATTGGGACATTTCAGATATTTGACCAGGAACATTTATAAATTTCGAAAATTACAACCCTTTAATTTCCGTGGATTCACATCGGACATTAGTGCTTTTACGAAAACATTACCGAACTTCATCGGCGGGAAAAAAATCTGCATGTGATCAGTGAAGATCACAGAGCTAGCTAGCTTCCTATTAAGTGAATTGTACCTACGTCAACTCGAAATTAACTCACTCATCGTGAACCCTCGATGAGATATCAAGGAAGTTCCATACTAGAAAGAAGACTTTATATTGCTTGTAAGTTTGTAAAACTTTTGTATATAAATTATTGTTCATAATAACTATTTGTAATAACTGTTATTGTAAATTGTATTATTGGTTGTATATTAAAATACATTTGTATTAAAAAAGAAAACTGTGTGTATCAATCGTGTTGGCAAATATCATAAACTGACTATACTTAATTACTAAATCTAAATTACAATTTAACTCAGTTTTAGCCTATGTGAAATTGTAATACGTAACAGCTATAAAGCGAAACGTTCAGTGTCCAATTAAATAGAAAATAAATTACGTTTTATTATATCGTTTATTTTTAGAATTAAATCTACTCTTACTATTTTACTTTGTAAGATACAGCTTATATAGAATTATTACAATGAAAATAAAGCATTTTATACACTTATAAATACTAGGGCTATAGCCCCCTAGTTATTTTTCATTTGAATGGAAATTGAATATGACGCCGACGATTGCCGAATGAGAATCAACATGGCAGCTTTCATTGGAGGAGCTCTTTCCAATCGAAGCTTTCTAAATAGAAGTGGTCTTGCATGTAATATTTATAAGAAATCAATCCACATATCGTGCTTCGCTCGACGTACCACATTCGCTATAAAATTAAGCTCAAATTGATATTGTTTTCCAGTAAACTGTTTGCAGCTTCAGTAAATTATTTGAAGATAAACATGTTAATATTTGTTTTGAAAATGTAACTGAAATTATAACACACTTGAGACGTTCATTACACAATCATGGCACAATCCCGACGAGGGACATACAATTATACCATCCTCACCAGAAAATCCGAACAAAATTCTGGGCTACTTGCAAGATATTCAATTGATAATACATACATTTCGTGCGAAAGAATGAAATGTGTCTTAGCTATTTAAAAAAATATATATTTCCATTCACATACTTTCATACGGTTAGTAAAGTGTGACAATTTACTTTCTAATTACTTCTGCTACAAATTATTCTACAATTTTTATGGAAATTCAGTCTTCTTATCACATCTTTTGGATGGAAAGTGTAACCATTCCTGTGAGACGCTTTTGGGATACAGACGATTTCGAATGGGTTTTAATCAATTTCTACTTTGAAAAACTCTTTCCTTTCAACAAACGCAACACTTGTCATAATTGAAACTGCCATAAATTCCACCTTTCTATCACTAGTATCGAATATACCTTCTTTTTTAGATATATTAAAGTTATTTTTTTATAAATGTCCATGCATATTGTCAGTCATCGTTGAATTAATCATGTCTGTGTTGACCAGATATCAAAAGGTGGAAAACACGTGCTAATTGTTTTAGACAAGTAAAACTTACACACTGTAACTTTGTTCTTTAGTCTCAGGCTAGCATGTATACGCGTTTTTGTACGGACTTTTAGGAAAGTGTAAAATGGTATTTTCAAGTAAAAACTGACTTCCACATAAGAAGAAATAGTTAGATTTTATTAGTAAAAACATGTTCACTCAGGAAATAAGGAGAGAAATTTGTATCTGATAATTTAATTGAGTTTTTCCTAATGTACGAGAGTAAAAATGAACACAATCTTTATCATCAGACAAACAAAAAGTAAATGCAGCGTACGTACTTGTGCAGAAAGAATCGTAGTCGTGCTTAAGTCCACAAGCTTTCCCTGTCTGCCAGAATTGATCTCTGTAGAACAACTCTAGTCTAGTCAAACAACAGTTAAAAAATAAAAAACAAAGTTGGGGGCACGTGTTGCTAGCCAGTTGCCTTCTCTCTACTCAGCAATTCAAAATTAGTGATGGTAGCAGAGAGCTTTAGTAGCTTTGCCATAACAAAGACAGGAAGTGGAAGTTTGATAGCAACGAGCATTAAACCTGAGACCCTCAAATCACGAACTTCTCTTCTCCAATCACCAAAGCTGAACAAATTTAAAAATAAAAAAACAACTTATAATGCTGAAATTTGGTATAGCACAGAAAGCCCACTGTGTAGCTTTGTGATTGTCAACAAACATAATAACAATATTTCGATTATTGGATAGTTGGAATAATCAAAAGTAGTAACAACTGGAAACCCTAATTTGGATTAGTTGATTATTTTGGTGACAATCACTTCAATCATAACTGTTGGAATAATCGTAAACAGTAATAATCAGAAACACCGATTTCGATGTAATTAATTTAATCATAATTCTGATCAATTGATATATTTACGTGACACTAATCACTGTAATTACTGCTCATAGGTAATCTATTAAATTGTCGAACAATATCACGTTGGCCAGTAAAGTATATTACAACAGCCGTCAGATAGAGCACGACCAGACATGGCGACATAGAGTGTAACTACGTAGAGAGGCTCAACATACAACATACTGAACAAAACAATTAAAGTATGATGAAGCTTTCGAAGCATAATAAAGTAACAAAGTAATAGTTAAACAGCTTAGCAGTTTATTTAAGTTTCACTTCTGTTTGTATAAACATACTTTTAGTTGTTTAGAAAGGTTATTTTACACTAATGTGTAAAATCCTGCCACATTATCGCTATGCAAACTAACATTTTGCTGTTCATAAGTTACGAAAATGACAGGGAGAACACAGTACAGGCTTAGAATCGCGTAGGATTGTTGCTTATAGCTGTCGTACAAAGATCTGTTACCCCCCCCCCAATTAACCACCTGGTTGACCGGATTTCTAAGAAAGTTACGTCGAACAGTGCAAATAATGAATGCGTGTACATATAAATGATTAGAGGGAATGTGCGATTTCTCCTGAAATGGGTCTGATCAGAAGTTTATGTTATAAAGTGTGTGACTTGTAATGTAACACATAGGTTATAGTTACATCCAATAAAACATCTATATATCTGAATGTTTTGTCAAAATAGCTGATTTATTCGATGCTTGTAAAAAAAACAAGCAGTTACATTCCATTAAAGTTTCCAAACCTACTCTGCCTAAAGTTCCATTAAAACAACTCGTTTTTTTAGTGATTTGGAATAATGAATATATTAGGATATAAAAAGCTTCAGTTTGCCAGATGTTACGTTTTTACCTTTATGTCGTTTTATCCTTGCTTTGCTGAAGTCACCAGTATTATAAACCAAACTGTTTGATGCATCTCATTTAGATATGTTTATCGGAGATGTAAGTATGTCATACACATGAACATGGTAACCCAGAGCTATTATTTTAGTAAAACTGATATCTGTCAAGATAGATATACTAACTACTCATGAATGCAAGTCCTCATTAATTGAAAAGAGTAGGTTCCCCCGGTGTGCATTATAATAAGAGCGTCTTCCAATATACAGTCTTGGCCAAAATCTTTGCATACTGTTCTATATTGATGTTATTGTCTATAAGCATGGAGTAGTTATTGAGTAAATGCCCGAGTAGTAACAGAGAAGGTAGCGTATAGTTTAAAAAAAATTTCCGAGTTGTTATTCTGGTCTGTATAAGTTGTTTTGAACATTTATCCGTAAAAACACACATACACACCTATTTTGCATAAAAAGGTGTGCTTTTGGTATAACCTTTTTCGAAACAGATCAATGCTTTGTTTAGACGTAGAGTCATGCCTTGTCACGTGCCAAAAGTTATAAGGCGTCAATTTTTTTGACTGTCCAGAAATGGTATGAAGCAAACGGACATTGCTAGAACAGTAGGGTACCCCCAGTGTACTGTATCCAGAATCCTGAAACGTCATCGGACTATAGGGAACGTTATTCCAGAACAGTCTACTGGTAGACGCAGAAAAACTACTGCCTGAGGTGACCGTGTTTTGATCAGGTTAACACGTCAAGGTCAAAAGAAATCTTGCAAAACCTTACGATACGAAAGGCATGAACCCATTCCTTCCAGAGTATCCAGAAAAACAGTGAATAGGAGATTGTCCAAACAAAGTTATTTTGCAAGATGGGCTATCTGCAAACCGATATTAACCAGAATTCACCGCCAACATCGTTCTTACTTGGGCATGACAGCATGATATTAACCAGAATTCACCGCCGTCACTGTGTTACTTCGGTAAGGCAGCATGCCAACTTACAGGTAGGACACTGGTGGCATGTCGTCTTTTCAGATGAGTCCTGTTTCTGGCTTGTTAATGCTGGTGGTAGGATTCGAGTTCGTCGTTTGCCTGGAGAACAAATGAGGGAAACTGTCTTTGCCATGGGGAACACACAGAAGGTGGGGCAGTACATGTTTGAGCAGTTATTTATCATGGTGGAAAACTACTCTTCATATCCTCCAGGGAAACGTCAATGACACCTCCTACAGGCATCGCATGAACACTATATTTCTGCCACAATGCTAGGGCAAGATTTAGCAATAACTTTGTGTTCCATGATGACAATGCCACTGTCCACAGTGTGCGTATTATACGGGATTATCTCGACCAGGAGGACGTTACAAGATTGCCTTGGCCAGCAAAGTCTCCTGATTGTAATCCCATTGAGAACTGTTGGGCAGGACTGAGCCGTAAAATAGTTAAACACGGCCCTAAACTAGCTACTGTATCTGAGGTGCAGAGCCTTCTAGTGACAAGTTGGGATGAAATCACGATAAATTACATCAATAACCTCATCGACAACATGCCACGTCGCCTTGTGGAGATTATTAAAGTACGAGGAAGACCAACCAAGTGCTGAATGTTTAATATGAACTAATATAAGGTTACAGACGCTATTTATAAGAACTTAATGTTATATTTTGTCATTACATATGTTTTGGTAATGTTTTGTTGTGATAAGTGAAATGATGAATTACGCATCCTTCTATTAGTGTCTGATAAAATTGATTGCTGTTCTAATATATCGTTCATGATGTCCATATAACCTATCTCATTATACAATTTACATATGTAGAAGTTTAATATAACATGCATTTCTCAGTTTGACAGCGCTAAGTGCATTTATATTCCATCTTAATAATAATGATCTTATTTGTTAGAAAATATGCAAACATTTTGGCCACGACTGTATGATATCCTGTCTGTAATGAAAACATATAATATATATATATATATTACAAATTGATTCGATTATCAGATGCTGCAGTTGTAACAACTTTAATTCTGCATTCAAAACTTGGTTTTGCATGAAGTACTGACCGTGCATTCAAAACTTGGCATCGGCCTTTTGATGAAACTACAAGGCCTGTTTTTATCCATATAGGTCAAATTGTGTTTTACTATGCATACAAAACTATAAAACATGCCAATCAGAAAACGCCTGTCCGCTACTTGACAATAACACTGATGTGGGTAAACATTTTGTTTTTAGTGTGGTTTATTATTAGGGTGAGCTTAAGCCTTGTTTGTGGAGTTAAGTGATTAATGAAGTCCGTTATATAACATCTGTAAAATCAATATTTCTGTTAGGTTTAACTGTTTCATTCGCTGGGGGTTCGGAGAAACCTTTTCATTGTAGCCATGACAACCGATATGGTTACAAAATACAAACTATATATATTTCCGATTAGTTTAATAACACGCGAGGATTATATAGTCCACTTGAATGCGGTATTTTAACTGTGGGCGTTACAGAGAAAAATAAAAGTTTGTAAGTTGTTATATTTCTATTTTCTTCTTTTCTACGACTTGGTCAAAACCTGTTGACAGTACTTAATTAAAACGTATTCGTCAACCTAAAAACCGCCTATTTAACTTGACAATGGGCGCAGTATACCAGATTATTACAAATTACGATGTTGTATGGTAATATGAAGTCACACTATTAACAACCATATAGTTAATGAAATCCGTGTATATATTTAGTCATTACTGAATCCTTTTAGGAATGTGATTCAATAGGTCTCTGAAAACAGATTAAAGATTGACCAATGAAATATCTTTCTGACTCTTTATATCTTCATTACTTTTTTCTTATATATATAGATAGATAAATACACGGTGGCCCCAAAATGTACCAATATGTCGAATGCTGATATGACTCTAGTAAGTGAGCCTACAAGCCAGCAAAACATCTTTATTAGTATTTCATGCAACAAGTTAATTGTACCTACATTGCTACATCATTTGAGATGCTCAAACTGAGCTCCACCAACATTAAAAAACTCATGATATCTACGACGGAGTGCCTAACATGTTGTTACCCAATTTTCTACTGTGATTAGATGGAAATCATTTGTGATCTGTTGCTTTAATTCGTCAGTAGTTTTGGGTTTATTTTTAGACATCCTCCAATATTATCTGAAATAAACCTACAACTTTTAAAATCGACATACAGAGGTTGCATAACTTAAAGGATGGGTACATTAGGATATCACAAAGGATGTCACATTATGTTAATATAATTAACATTTTTAAGCAAAAGCTTTTGCCTTGCAAAAAAAAAATCCAAAAATAAAAGAGACAGAGCCTTAAATGATCGTTCCAGGAAACTGTTAGCGCAAAGCTACTCAATGGGCTATCAGAGTATTTTCCTTTGCTGAGAATCAAAATCCGGATTTTAGTGTTGTAACTCCGTATACTCTTGTATAATTTTTCTGAAGTGAAAATTGAGATCAACTGTAATTCTAACTCTTATTCTATTAACTGGACAGAAACATTAGCTCACTAAACTACTGTGTCTCAAATGCAACAAATGGCAGTTTTCATTAGTTGTTAAAGGCGTAATTTAGCAAGACTCTTAAGCTCTCTTTTAAAGTTGCAAATCCATTTATTGCTCTTCTCTTTCACTGTTTTTGTTAAAAATGCAGATTTGTGAAATTAGAATAAAAATTTATGAAATGGAAATTGAACTTCATTCAAACTTATGATTATGCTGCTCAGGAAGACAATTTAGTCCAATAAGATATAGCGTCTCGAGCACCACATCTCTCTTAGTTTTCAGTTTATTGGTTATTAAGGGCAGAGTTTTTATTTTATAATATCATAATGACAAGATCGCACTTCGGTGTTGAGAGTCCAACCATATGCAACACACACATGCAACTGTGTTTCTAAAACAAACCACATTACTTTAAGTACGTGGAGTTTTATCGAACACTAATGTCTGGTCTCCCAGTGGCACAACGGTATATCTGCGGACTTACAACGCCAGAAACCGGTTTTCGATACCCGTGGTGGGCAGAGTACAGGTAGCCCATTTTGTAGCTTTGTGCTTAATTATAAACAAACTAATGTCTGTATTAGAATATTTTATCCATTGGATTTTATGGTACATTTGCATAACTTACATATCGTAATTAAATACAAATCACCATTTTTAAAGTAAACCTGCTACAATCCCCACAGTCTTATTGAAAATTACCAATATTGACATAGAAATAATAAAAAACGTTCAGCAGAAAGGTAGTATCTATAAAGGAAATCTAAAGATAGGTGGTTATTTTTCAGTTTTTATAAACCAAACAAAAACTATATATACCTGTTGAGCCAATGAACTGTGTAATAGTTTGTAGCTATGGCAACCTGGTTTCGATTATAATGTTTTGATTTTATCACTACACAAACTGAAAGTTTTAATATTTTGTGTTAATCTTTCACTCAAACTTACTGACGACGCTTTCGCTATTATATTGATATAATTGATCTAACTCGATAACCTCCACATATTTATACTCAACACTTTTTTCTTTCTCTCATAGAAATACAATAATTATGCTACTATGGCAAACCCAATTGAAAACAGCAAGGTACAAGCATGTTGTATATACAGGGTTTTTTACCATGGCAACCCTAACGTTTATCAATCCAGCTTTATATGGCGATAGCAGTGAAGTGTTAAATAAAGTTAACAACATTAAGATATACGTAAACACGATGTCGTGATTTTTCATTGGCTGAATAATGAACTAACAAATATAGGAAGATAGTATTATATGACAAGATTCTATTTGTATTTCAGCCATGACTTAATAAACAAAGTAAATGTAGAAGAGTTAATTATTCATATTTTCATATATTAACACGTCATGATTAGATTCGCAATTTTTTTGTTAGTAAATTACTTTAAATAATTCAAATCTTCATATAATCTAAGTTCACACTTATTTAAAAGTAATCATGTGGGAGTATAAATACACGTTTAAAGAAATTCGTCCTGTAAATTGAAAGTTCAATCATTCATGAAATATTTCTCTACTAAATATGCTAAAAACTTAAAAAATTATATCGATTTTGTCATGCGAAAAGACTTTAAGAACACTTCGATAAATAGCTGCTAAATTCCTTCATGGAATCCAGAAACGTATTTGATTACATTATACAACATATTTAATTTTCCACAGAAGAATTAATCCTCAGGATTACATAACCTTCAATTAATTTGCAGATTCGACAAATTTCATCTTCACATTATCATTAATAAATAACAAGTATACCATCTTTCAGTGACCAGTTGTTAAAAAATTTGTCTCTCTCTCGTTAACAAAAAATAACAACTAAAAATCCTTTAGAGAAAGAAAGAAAGTTGTAACTTTTATATTTTCACATCTGATTATTCGAAATCATTCAATAAACAAAGTTTGTTTATTCTGTATTTTACCACGCTGAAACTAGTAAATAGTATTATTTTTTAAGAGACAAAATTCAATTTACCAGATAGTCAGTTCTATTTTATTCTCCAGTGTATTTCATCTCATATACAAAACTTAATGTAGTGAATCAATATTATTTCATAAAATTCCATAGTTTTTAAATCAGGATATTGCCATTTTTAGTGGAGCAATTAGTCTTGTGATATTCGGCAAAATGTCATGGATTTACTCCCTTTTAGTTTAGAAAGATGAACGTTTACTTGTACGCAAAAGCTGAAAATAAAATATGATAACATGCGTTGGGACAGTGATTTCATATAGCTTGTTTAAAATCGGCTTTGAATTGTACTGACCTTATTCAAAAGATAGTCAAATATTGTCCAGAATCATTTCCATTAGTGTCTCCAGATCTGATGGTTGGTATTCCTGTGAAGTTGACTTAAAAGGTTTCCTGGCCACATTGGTTATGTAAAGACATAAAGTTTTGAAAGTCTCTGTCCTTGATATTTATCTTTATGGGAGTGAACAAACGACGTGCGTGGCAGAACTCTCTATGAGAACTTGTGATGTCTTCTTTAGAATATAACCAACTGGTCAAGATTGATTCTGTCAGTTTGACTTTTGATGGATAGGGCGCTCGATTCTTAACCTGTGAGTCGCGGGTTCGAATCCAACCGCCAAACAGGCTCGCCCTTTCAGCCGTGGGAGCGTTATAACGTGACTTTCAATCCCATTATTCATTAGTAAAGAGTAGCCCAAAATTGGCGGTGGGTGGTGTTGTCTAGTTGTCCCCCCTCTCTCTAGTATATTACTTCTAAATTAGGGACGTCTAGCGCAAATAGCCTTCGAGTAGCTTTGTGCGAAATTCAACAAAACAATAAACAACAGTTTGGTTCTGATATCTCTGTATATCATAGGGAAGAATTGTGAATACTAGCTTTTGCGACTTGAGGGAAGACATAGAAGTACAATTTCGACGACTAGCTTGTACCGCACCATGGGAAGTCGTGGAAGTAGAGCTGTGGTTACTAGCTTGTGGCACACCAAGGGAAGTCGTGGAAGTAGAGCTGTGGTTATTAGCTTGTGGCACACCAAGGGAAGTCGTGGAAGTAGAGCTGTGGTTACAAGCTTGTACCGCACCAAGGGAAGTCGTGGAAGTAGAGCTGTGGTTACTAGCTTGTACTGCACCATGGGAAGTCGTGGAAGTAGAGCTGTTGTTACTAGCTTGTGGCACATCAAGGGAAGTCGTGGAAGTAGAGCTGTGGTTACAAGCTTGTACCGCACCATGGGAAGTCGTGGAAGTAGAGCTGTGGTTACTAGCTTGTGGCACACCAAGGGAAGACCTAAATAAAACTTTTTCTTCTGCTTATAAATCGTTGTTTGCCTACCTATTATTAGCTTGTGCCACATCAAGGAGAGATACAACGTTGCCAAATAATTTAACTAGGGTTGGTGAATAACTATGTTTAATCCTTAGAACTGCTATCTTCATAAGCTCACAAACTCGTTACATTAATGGAGATCACGATGTTATCTGATGTTTTCATTAATGCTAGTAAAGAATGTGTTCAAGTTAACAGAACTGAAATACTTTTATGTGAGTGAAATCATCTAGAGAACGTGAAACTGTAATTTGGTCTTACACGGTGTAATATTTTCAATTGTTCGAATTGAAATATTTCATAATGTTACAGTTTTGCTAAATATTTTCTTAACATATATTTTCTGTGCAAGTTGCAGTTCGAACACACACTGTGGATCGTGATTGTAGGGCTTGATGTATTTGAAAAACATCTATGAGGAACTGCTTTTAGTTCTTTTAAATTGTACTAAGTTTATGTAAGAAGCTATATCAAATTGAGATAGGATATTTGTGCTAATGGATAGTCATAGTCAGTAGATGATAGCCAGAACTTGGGAAGCTGTGAGGTATGTTTCAGTTATTCGTGTAGGAACACCATAAGTGTCAGGTGTAGTCGTTTCTTCCCTACTGGAACCAATAATTCATGTATATGTGAGTGGTAGTCGTGCTAGCTTGCATGGGGGTTGTTATTGCCAGGCTAGATTAGGGATCATGGATAATGATAACTGATTGCAGGTCCCGTATAAAACTTGTTGGATCAGGATAGTAATAAGTGCTTTAACTACATTTTTTATACAATAATACGCATGTTTATCTATGCCTCCAATTATGGAACTTGAACCACGATAATGTTTTTACACACTGTGTCTAAAACCTTCTCATAGTTATAACTTTCAACCGTACATTACTGACTGAACTTCTGACCTATCAAAAAGAGAGTTGACTAAGCATTTTTAATCTTGACTGTAGCTACATAAAACCAAATTCTCGAAGCTTTGACTATTTTATTTTACTCCTTTCATTGTGTTAATCTTACTAGAAGTTCAGTGACCACCAGAAGCCCTAAAATATCAATGGGGGAATAACGTATTTCTTGGATAGTAAGTTTTGATATCTCCTGGATATTTCCAGGAATGTGGAAGTGGCACTAAATCTGACTAATAGACGGAGCTAATAGAGGATGGTCACTTGTTCTCAGAAACAGTCGCCATCCTGCCTACAACCACCAAATAACTAAGTATATTGGTGTCACCATACCTATTTTTTTTGGAGAAGACGTTTAAGATGGGCCCTTATGTCCACGCCATAACCAAGTCTTCCAGCTGCCTAGCCCATGCTTCCCACTCAAATACCAGTAGCTTCTGCTCAGAAAGAGCCAAAGGAGAAAACTTTCACGCATACTATGAGAAGTCTTTTTTAGAGAATGCGCCATGTTCTGGAACCACATATGTGACGTCTACACTCTCATCTCTGGTGAGACCGAAGTATGCTCAAACCTAAGAAGGTAATCCTGGGTCAAACATACCATGCCATTTAAATAGTCACAGTAAAGTAATCCATGAAGTAGTTGGTGCATCGACATCAGCTCTGGTGCTACTATCATAGACTGGGATATCGACCTCAACACGAGAATTACACTGCCACAAAAATCGTATCATCACTTCCACATCTGTCCAAACCTATTACAGCCTTCAGCACCACCAGGCTGGACCCAGATAATTAACGGATAGAAGTCTAGGCAGGGTCAGAATGAACAAAGATGACCCAAGAGCTTCACTAGTCAAGGAGGAGTTTTCCAGAACCAAAAAGGACCTTGTGAAAGCTAAGAAAATTATATATAAGACCACTTTGAACACCAGGATGTCCAAAGTAGCTTCGAAGAGTCTGTCGTTGAGATGAATATTGCATATTGCTAAAATTTAACTTGTAAAGCTTGAGTGTTTTGCTCAAAGCTATATCATAAAGCTAGTTATATTTTCTAAAAATTACCTCGTAAAATTAAGTGTTTTATCGAAAGTTTGTTACATAAAACAAAAAGGTTTTTGTGATATGTCTTCTGTGTCACCTACAAGCGCTTCTCTCGTCAAATGTAGAACGAAATGATAAAATTGGAGTGGTGTGTTAGTCTATTTTCTAAACATATATGTTCAACTCTTTGTTTTAGTAAACTTTAAGATTATTGGCTCGTGATATATATTTGCATTTTTATGATTCTTTGTTAATGCTTCCTCGTCCCATCTAAATGTTATGCTATTAAAGGTACAATAATGTATAAAAATATCTGGTTCACGGTTTTTACTTTTATCTCATTTCATTATTTTCAAATTTAAAGCTAGAGATGGCTGATGTGGCCTGAAATAAAGGTAAGGAAAGAGTAATATTTTGAAAAATACCATATATTTCTTTCTGTTTTAGCTGTTCCCTGTTCTTTATAAACGGTTTGGCTTTTTTTTTTACCCCAGGAACATCTTCTTAGGTTTGAGAATATTTATGTCTCACCAGAGATGAGAGTATAGATATTAGTTGGATACCCTCTCAGTTAACGTTATCTTTGGCCTAACATTCAATAACATTTGACGAGTTTCAGCCAGCGTAGAATATTTAAGCTAGTCCTCAATACATATATTAAATTACAATGCAAAACAACTTCTACAATAAAAGTACATTAATTAACATTAAACTAATAAAATTAGCTACAGTAAATATTCTAACTGATATTGTTAATGAATGTAACAATAAAGGAAGAATGTAGTATACTTACTTTACTTATGGAACACAAAAACACTAGTGGTTGTTTTCAAGTACTGTTCTTTGAATAACGTAACATTCATTTAATCATGTATAAGTAAAACTTTCCAAAACAACCCATAAAAATATATTGTGACTAATAAAAACCAATTAAATAGCGTCAACAGTGTAACTTTAGAGGAGCATGGTACATGCTACTGGTAAGGTGAAGAGTCAAGTTGCAGGACGTTATCAAGAGTACAGCCAATCACTAATGTTTATGAAGATACAAAATAACAAATAAAACGAACACCTGAATAATACAATAAATTTCAAAAATATTGATTCCGTAATTAAAACTTAACAATGGTAAATGTAACACAAAGTAGACAGTATGTTAAACATACTATAAGGTGTGTTTAACACAACTACTAACACTTTAACTAGTCTCTGTAACTTAATTCGAAGAGCAGACAACAGGAAGTAATAAATAAATCTTCTCTAAAAGTCGAAAAGTAAATGCGGTAAGCCTCTAGAAAGTTTAATGATAATAATAAGACTTAGGTACTAATGACATAATGTTATACCATATTGTTATGTATATATATATATATATATAGTATTAAATATACACAGTAAAATCTTAAGCCAACGGAAGGTAAAACCATTGGTAGTCGATTCACTAAAGCAGTTCACTATTCTTTAAACAATTTCCAAAATAATTAAAGTACAGACGTGAAAGTTATCCAAAGATTGTGATATTCTGTAAAACTTCTAAACTTATAATCATTAGCAAGAATATTGTTGAGTTTCCTACAAAATTGAATGAATATTGTGTTTAACATGTATAGGAGAAACCTCGTCTGTGCAAAATGAGGGTGAGATTACCAGCTCTATCGAAGAAATCTTATAATATTGTACAAATTCCAGTGTATCTAATAAACTGTGAGGAGTAAACATTGTAACATAACTTGTTTGGAATATTTGTGTTTGGAAATGAAAAGTTTCCAACTTAGAAATTGAAAATATCTGTTTTATTGGAAACTTTAAACTTGAATGTTTGACTAATGATGTTGATAACTAAATTCGGATGGTAACAATGAGACAGCATCGTGTCATGGTGAAGCTTTTTTATCACCGTAGAATGTTAACAATAAGGTAATGTAACATGACTCAGTTGTAGCACTTTAAGGTAATATAAAAGTTTAGTGGTTAAACAAAATGTGAGGAATTTAAGGATTTGTTAATGTAAGGAATTAAATGACAAATAAAAACCTGCTACGTAACTGACACTGCAGTGATTCATAAGTATTACCAAAGAAGTAAAACGTCTAATATATTTCTAATGACTTTTAAAATGTTTAAAACTTACTAAAACTATTTATATCAACGTTTCATTGCACGTTATCAAGAAAGAGCAAATTAGATTTTAACTTTTTTACCATGTAAAGAATCTACTTACAGACAGAGACATTTTCTTTTGTGCAAGTGGTTGATGCGAAATAAATTATTTGCCTCAAAAATAAAAAAATGTGAACACTTTACACAGTTTAAAATCCCTGTCAACTCATTTTTACTTTCGTTACTCAAAAGGATCGGATGAATTAACAAACTCTATTGTTTGTTTGTTTATAAATATTATCAAATTTCACTTGCATACTCAACAGTTGTAAAGAAAACAAATTAACGTTGAGCAAAGTATGATTTAAGTATTGATGTTGACTCATAATATGGATGATATATGTGTGTATATAGACCGACATCTGAAAGTAGACGCTGGAATTGTAATGAAAATTATTCCAACTTGAATGCCTGGAAAAGTACTGGAAAGGATGGTATTCACACATATATATCACTTACACGTGAGTTCTATGTGGAATAATGATCTTACCGATCTTTCTAAGCACTCCCTCCACTGTTGTAGTAATTTTAGCTGCCCTTTTCTGCTACTTTGACTTGTCCAAGTGAACGTTTGGAGTTTAGCATAGAGGCTTTCTTCTCGCAGTTGGGAATAATCAAACTTACTACTTGCAGTAGTTAATGGTGTTTTCTCAGGGGGCGCTTCTTTGTTTGTTTCTTTATATGACTGCTCTGATGTGCTCAAGACCAATGTGGAGAAGATCACGAAGATAAACTCTGTAATATAAAAGTTTGAGTCACTACTTAAAAACCTCAATTTTACATTCATACGTGTAAGCATGTTGATGTAGAAAGAGACAAAAATAAACAAACACATGCAGTTATTTCAAAGGGGCGTTCCAAAATTCCACAACAATAATAACAGAACTATATTATTAGAATTATTATATGAGCGTACTTCAGCGGTGTTTATTAATCATTATTAAGAATTTTTAGCAGAAATATTGTAATGACATGTTTGGAGTTTAATCATCATAAGCAGTAAGGACTAATTTTCATGGAATAGCCCTGTAACAGGGTTTTGAAACATACTGTATAGAATGATATTTTCTAGTTCCAATAAGCAAATACAAAGATATATTGAAGACATACTATTATAAAGGACGAGGACATTCAAGAACAACGATGGTAAGAAGGAAAAGTGAAATAAAATTGCATACTATATTTATTTAAACGCTAGAGAAGTTTAGCACCGAGCAAAGCACAGGTTCTTCTCCCTCTAACTGTGGAGTTACGTCACTGCACGTTTGTCAGTGCATAGTACAGGTAGTGTTACACCGTCCCTAATTTCGAACCACCAACCACGCGGAAGCAACCGGCTGTAACAACTTTTTACTAATTAATTTATTATTATTGTTATCAATTATTGTCAAAACAGTTTATTTATTTATTTAAACACCAGCTACGTGGGCGGATCACAGAGAAATGTACAAAGGGTGCGATAGCGCCATCACTATCTTAAGGCGTATCTTCCGGTTCTTCGAATTCATATGTAATCCTCGCGATTTCAACTTTTTTCGCCCAATTTTGGTTCGTTTCTTTTACATGTTTACCTAGTTTCGTATTTTTATTTACGTTTCGTTTTCTGCATGCGTAACTCTTAATTTTCATGTTAATATCTTGACTTGCTGTCAGACGACACTGGAACAAGAGGGTGAAAATTGATAAATATTTCATAAGACGATAAGAGTGAAAATATAATTTATTTCACGGTGATGAGTAATATTGCATATCACTAAGGTAAAATAAAAAGTACTGGTAGATAAGACTTTAATCTATCAGATAGGCCTTCAAGTTTCTCAAAGGTTTTACCATTTTCTTTGGACAAAACCTCTCTGCAGTCTTACGATGAGTTTTAGCAAGCGTACCAAATGTATGATCCTGTCACGATTTTTACTGTTACCGATGAACCAAACACATGCGTCTTTGTATGCTTCACACTCTGTTCTGAATGAACTGGATCGCCCAGTTTTGGCCATTGACCATTAAAAATCTAGACGTCCATCTCTCCATACAGCATGCAGTCATGTTTTTTTCCTGACTGAACCACCTGTTGCTATGATAAGTTTGCTCTCTGCTCGTATATCCATTCCATGACTTTGGCTGTGATGACCAGTAATACGATGTCAAAGTATAAAAAGAAAAGACCACTTGATGTATTTCAATATAGGTAAACACTTTACAAATAGTTTTCAGATTTGAAGCCCTCGAATATTTTTCAGAAGTTGTCATTAGAAAAACAGGTAGCTAATGATACGTTTCAGTATAATTACCATTGTTATTAAGCACTCCAAGATTTACACAAAATCAAATCGAAGAAAAAATAAATTAAATTACAGTTACTACATATTACTTATTCATGGAGATTTACTACTAAGTGTACCACATTAAAGCATTTTGTTTTTATATCTAAAATTAGACAGTGGCTATAGAAGTGCTTATTAGTTGATAAAAGGTAAACCTGCTGTTTTCTTTAATCGTATGTTCAACTTACATTTAAAATGTATTAGTCCTTAATTTCACTATATTTTGCAAACATATACAGTTGACTTTAAGGACAACAGTATGAGGGTTGATTATCTATTTGGTTCAGAAAGTACATACGTAGTTAACTTTCCTTATTTGGTATTGAATGATAACTATTGCATATCAGAGGTTGAGTGCATTATATTAAAACGATTTTCGAGCCTCACCATATTCATACTGCCACGTCCAGTGACGATCTATCTGACAACCATGCATCTTAACAATAGCCTTACAGTGTAATTTCCATTGCAGAAGGCTCCATCATAAGGCTATCATTTTCATAGCACACTCTTCTTCCCTGCTGCTTTCCATAATCCACCTGTTTCAACAGTCTAATCAAACAGAAATTCATAGACGCTGAGACTAGTGACTTGACTGGTATGTCTTCATACTGAATAACATGAATACTTATTTTATTCCTTGAGGTATGCAACGGTTTAACGGACATAACGTGAAGTAACTTGTGTGCACCTGACTTGTGTCACTTTTCCAGATGGAGATTCTTATTGACTATGTTGCTTACTGTTGCCTGTATCATGTGAACGGCTATAGTTTTTTACCTTTGTATTTGTGGACTCTTATATGTTACAAGAAGCTAAACCTTTTGCAGGTCCCTTTCTGGATGGTCCTGGTACCCCAAATTGATCCATACTCCTTTGTTTTTCCAATGACATTATTTGCAATAAGATATCCCCATCTTGGATCTTCTAAATATCCTATAAGAACATATTTTTATTATCTGAGTGTATGAATATTTTGCATCAGAAAGGCCTGTAGCATACCCTTCCCAAAAACGATCAATTTTAAGTGGCATCACGCTACCTATGAAATTTTAAATAATTTTAGAATGTAATTCTGATACAATTGTACCATTTCAATTTTATATTGATTGTTGTCATGTGACTTGCTTATTTTTTACGAAAGCTGACAAAAAAGGTTTAGTTTAAACATTTAAGTCCTACTGAATTTGCAATAACACGTAACTCAAAACACTTTTATATATAGGCGCCACTTTGTATTTCTAGCCCACTGAAAGAATTTAATGGTTATTTTAATACGGATAAATAAGTTATTAGAGCCGTTCTACTCAACATTAATTAGGTTACACAAGTGTGTATGTGTGTGTTACAAATGTTATTATACGCCAAGTTAGTTCTTAGCTAAATTGCGAATTTTATTCGTCTGCACTCCAAAGAAAAGTATTAGGTCGTCAAGAAATTAATGTCGCGTTTTGGAACACTTTCATTAACCACCCCCCAAAAAACGTATATTACGTATAATAGTTAACGAACCGCCTAAACGTCACGTTAGTGTAGCCTACATAATGTGTAAAGTTTAGTATACTCTAATCCCTTATACTGATGGCACACGACGAGACATACATTCGGCATGTAATGCTATTTGAATATAAGAAGAGAAACAACGCCCCTGTAGCCACAAAGAATATCAAAGAAGTTTGTGGAAATGTTTTGATCGTTCGTAAGTGTCAACGATGGTTCAGCAAATTTCTTTCA